>NW_012026816.1:2202167-2371304 GCF_000956235.1 Wasmannia auropunctata
TCCCCCGTTGTCGTCGAATAAGTACCGAGGTGTCTGTTTGCCGTTCGATAACGCAGATGGTCGCGCGCGATCGTCGGACAGCTCCGCGTTTTCAAGGCTCTCGCACCCGCATATCCTTCGGCAGAAATAAAGGATAAAGAGCTAATCGTTCGCGCGCGGCGCGAGACCGATGTCGCGCGCGCACTACCTGAATAAATACGTACCCGTACCCGCGTGTGCGCACCACGAGCGTGGAGCTCTTAAAGATATTAATCGTGCATGTCGGTGCTTTGCATAATTTTGTAATGCATCCCGTCAACGGCCGATAACATCTTTCGCACGGGCGCGACGCGGCCGTGGCGACGGACTCGCCGCAGGAAAACGCACGTGGGTGTTTTGTATATGTGAAATCGTTTCCACGTAGCCCCGAACGACCGGATTGTAAGTCTCTGCTGAAACTACCGAGGCTCGGCCGCGTCGCGAGGTAATTTTCTTAGATAAAGCGCGAGCTCGTCATCCCCGAGAATTTATGAACATCCGCGATTTTTCATTCTCGGTGATTACCCCAAAAAGACGACGAGAAAAGGTGGTGTTTATACGAGAGATGAATACTGATCGCGAATTCGACGTTCGTCCCCGATACGCGATAATGCCGCACGACCGATACAAACTTACCGCGAGAGAAAACATCGTCGGCGCTGTGCGAGCCAATTGACGATCTATTTCTCTAACGACAGCAGATGACCTCATCTCTGCCTGCCAATAGCCGTGGCTCGCTTGAAAAACCAGCGTCGCCTTTCGCGGTTAGTATCCTTTTTCAGTCGACTCCTTAATTGCCCCGCTTCTAAAGATCAGTCCGCTTCCACGAGTCGCACGCGCGCGTCGCCAATAATAAAGTGCTCGCTGGAATAATAATCGACCGTACAAAGGATCCATTATTCAGACGACAAAGAGAGAGAGAGAGAGAGAGAGAGAGGAGACACAACACAGTACTGTCGATAATCGATGCCGCCATATTCAGCAAACAAGTTGTTCCGATCGCGGCGCTTGGCAAAAATTACTCCGACGGCGAATTTATTGCAGGGACACGCTGCACCACGCCGCCGCGCCGCGCCGTCGTGTGGGGTTCGATGCGCGCGTAGCCCCCTCATCGGCGTGGGCCCGCTGATGACAGCTCGGCGGACTGGTCTTATTAGGCCCACGCGCGACATCAACTTGGTAGTTCAGCGACGCAAGAGCTCACGCGTGTCGTCAGAATTTTCTTCGTTCCTAAGATATCTCCATACTTCGATTTTAATTATCGATGAGAGGAAGATAGTTATAATCACCATCGTTTTTAATCTCGTATAAAATTTTTTTTCTCAACGGTTTATTATTTTATTATATACTGAATTCTCGTTTAACATTAAAAACGTCGAGGCTGCGCTAGCTGTCGGGTCATTAGGGAATGAAAATTTAGGAGTTTCCACGAATTAAGCCGTAAATAACACGTCATCGTCAGAGAGGTCTGTGTGTTTCCTGGACACCTTTGTGCTGTCTCTCCGTTCGCAACAAACTATCATCGCGTCGAGGGACCATGTGGCATCTCGCGTGGCTGACTAAAACACACCGTGTTCTCTTACTCCGGTTGAACGGCTAACGCGAAAGCAAAGCATTCCCGGCGTCGCCTTCTATTTGCCCGATAATTTAACGCAACGTCGGCTCTGCCGTCCGCGGCCCCGAGAGAGCCGCGGAGAACATTCGCGTCCCATTTTACATTTTCGATTAGCCGAAACGCGACGCACCCTGTCCGCTCTCTTATTAACGCGTCTCTATATTCCAGCCAGTGCGCTCCCGCGGACGGGTTTCTCACTCACTCCGCCGTCGTCCACGCTCCTATTTTCTCCCTTCCTCCTCCTACATCACGGCTGGCTCTCTCTCTCTGTTTTGCCCGCGGCCCGCTCTTTCACCGCCTCGCGTCGCCGACCAGAGCAATAAATTTTCGCGCGCCGACACCGAGCAATATTTCCTTGCCGTTTGTACGCGCCAGTTCCTCTTTTTGCCGAGGGGGCTCCGTACACGCGGATAAACGCTCCGCGTATTACGGTTAAACGCCGCGAAAAAAAGGCGCACCCGGTACCATTTCAATTTGCGAAATGGTGCTGCGCTCGCCGTTGCCGCCGCCGCCGCGAGTTTAAGGCTTTCGCACACACAAATCTGCATAAAAACATAAGCATGCCGCAAAGTATCTCGGCCAATGAAAGGGCTGGCGTAAGTTATTGTATATTGTGACTCGAAGCTTAACGTTGAAAGCCTCATATTACTCGAGAGCCTTAAATTCTCCTAATTCTTATCGTTACGCGAATTACGTTATGTACGTGCCACGCTCGCAATATCATTTTGTAAAATAGGAAAAATAAAAAGTCCTTAAAAAAATTAAATGTCAGGGAGATTAAATGGAAAATATCGCGTGACAAGCGACACGCGGCGTGGCAAAGAGCTTTTATTATTCGTTATTTAGCCCGCACGTGTATGGTACTACATGGCGATGTGCACCGCATGCAGGTACTATCAGCTATAAACTTAATCGCCACATTGAATTACGATCAACTTTTTCCCCATTCTTTTGCATGTATTGTGAGTGCGAAGATGTCAGGATATAGACGAATTCGCACGTACCATGGAAAAAAATTGCACGTCGTATATAAATTTATCATCTATTAATTGAGATAACATTAGCACATATATGAAGATAAGATAGTCTTGTATGCAGTAGTATATTCTTGTACGATAACAAGATAATATTATTAATGTTGAATTTAGAAAAGTACATATCTCTTAAGACGCATCGCGCGCGAACGCAACATGGCGGTTATATAGCTCGTGGCGCAAAAACGACGTCTCGCTGAGTGGATACCTGTTTCCTGTCTTCCGCCCAGAGAAAGTCCCGACGAATTTTTTGGCGCTTAGCCCGACGGAGAGATAAAAGTGACGGAGCGAAGAGAGGGGGAGGGGGGGTGAGAGAAAGAGAGAGAGAGAGAGAAAGAGGGAGAGGGACGAACCGGAGGAGGAATCAGCCGCGACGCGACGCGGCACGGAGCTGAGCGGAGCGGAGCGGCGCCTTGCGCAGAGCGCCGTAAATCCTGTTACATCGTGCCGACGAGGCGAGGAGAGCGGCGCAGGTGTTGCCGAGGTATCCTCGTTATTTATTGATTTACTTAATTCGGCCAAAGAGGACCGTGGGCCCCTCGGCGTTTGAAGAGAGCCGGCTCATTTCGTGATTAAAAGACGTTACGGACGCCTCGGCGCAGCATGTGTGTGGCGGCGGGATTCTACCTCCCCCTTCGTATATTTTCGTGCTTAACGGCTCTCGCCTTTCTCAGTTTATTGCTATTAGACGACGAGAAGGAAGAGAGAAAGAGAGAAGGAATTAAGGAGCGAGAGAGGGGAGGTGGCCATGGTGAGCAGACTTGCGACCCGGGAGAAGAAATCAACGCGAGAAATCGTCGGCAATCGGGATCGGCGGCAGGAAATCGAGGAAAAAATATAGCTCGTCTCGGATGCCGGTCGTAACTCTGCTAATACGAGATCGAACGTATCCGCGGGGAGACATCCGAGTTTTCGGAATCATTGAGAGACCGTTCCGAAATTGCGTAATTATCCAGAGACTTTACGGTTTTAAGTGAGAGATTTTTAATTACAATTCTCGAGAAATCATTTTTCTTAATCAGGATGTTACTGTTAATGGAGACATGCACGAAAGAAATATTCTCTCCTCCTCCTCTTGTCCTCTTTCTATTCGCATTTAATTAACATTTGTATAAAAAAAATAACTGTATCGCAACGTGTCGCATCGCCATCGAGCGGGCGAACGTGTGCCGGCCGATGCGCGGAATTAAATCGAGAGCAGCGCGACGTAAAGGAACGCGCGCGCGGCTGTCGCCGCCGCCGCCGCCGCGAGCTGCGCGACGATGCGACGAGGGTCGACCCGATGAAATTAATTAAGCCAATTTTTTTCGCCGTCGTAATTACGATTTACAATCCGTAATTTCAATTACGTCCCAATTAAGTCGGCAACGAGCGCACCGACGACGCCGCGACTCGCTCGTTCGCCCGCTCGCGAGAGCGCCGCGCGGTTATGTTTATTTCCCCGAGAGATCGCAGGTTATACATTCACCTCGTTCGCGGAAAGCTCAACGAGCGAATTAACGCGCGCGCGGTGGACTCGCTCGCGGAACATTTCCCCGCCCCCGTCCCCGATCCTCTGGTGGCTCTCACGGCTCTCCTGCAACACGGATGGATCATATCGGCGCGCGTGATTGCCGGTCTCGCCGCTGCTGGTCTACGTCGTAAAAAGGGGCAATCGGCGAGATCGGTAAACGCCCGGATCAGCGTCGCCGTTTTAATACCCAAGAGGGGAGACACTTTTCATATTCACCGCTGCTCCACCGTACCCTGCAATCGGCCGGGCTGGTTATAATTAGCGAGATCGGAGCTCTCCGGCCGGTGTGCGCGCCGATTACGATTGCACGCTGGAATCCACCTCTGTTCCCGTTCTCCGCGAGAGATCTCATATTCTCTGCTTTTTTTCCCCCCGCCGTGCGAATGGTACGGTATACGAGGGAAAACTGATCTCCCTCTTGGAAGGTGATCTAGGCCGTTCTTAGCATAATTTGCTACGTGCTTCGCGGTGCGCGCGCCGGTGTGGAAGATTACCCGTATCCGTATATTTTATCATTGCGAAAAATCTAGTTTCCGAGGAAGTTACGAGCGAGTTCGGGACAGCTAGAGATTTGAACGGAGTTTAGTACTGGTATTACATAGCCCGATAGAATATATTAGCGCTCTCAATTTTATTCTCAGGTTACAGATTTGATACAGGTTTTTAAATAGCTATAAAAAAATTGTGTGCTCGGGCGCACAACATTCCCACATATGCTTCCATATTCGTATTATTCTTCCTCCCCATCTTCCACACGCCGCTATACCTGGGCCTTGAGATATGCGAGTGGAGATTGAATATGGAAAGTGACGAGAGAAGAAGTATCCGGATACAATGGGAGGGATGGCGGGACCCAGCGCGACGGCGAAATACGACGAAATAAAAAAAAAATACCGTCCGTCTTGGTGGCTGGCGCGGAGAGGCGCATATATAGGAAGGGGGAGAGAAATAGTAGAGCCCGAGTAGGGCCCCGCGAGCGGAGCCCGTCGGGTCCTTCGCCGCAGGGGGTCCCCACACGTACGCGGCAACACACTCAGCCGAAAAACCAACATCGGCGCCGACAAATAACTACCCATATTATCCGATCTTGTAGGCTACCATCTCACCACGAGTCCTTTGTGCGAGGCCACAGCGTTATGTATGACGCTGCGCCGTAGGAGCGTCGGGCCCCGTGGCATGAGACGCGCCATGGTGAAATACCACGCCGGTCGACATGTTTGACGAGTCAGCCTCTTCCCTCTCTGTCTCTCGCCTTTCCCTTTTCTTTCTTTCTCTCTCTCTTTCTCTCTTTCATCGTGTGTCTCCACGTTTATCTCGCGCACACTACGAGCGCAACCGCAGATCTTACTAATTACTGCGGCAGACATTTTCGATGAAACACCGCGCTTAATCTCCGATTTATTTGATCCCTGGGAATGGCTCGATACGACTGGCGTGAGTGAGAATCGCGCTTCTTTCAACGCACGTGATTAATATCGGCGGAAATTGAAATTTCTTGTATTTCACAATAGCTACATATAAGTTCAATAGTTGTTAACTCCAAGTTTTAATCTACATAAGATCGTGCATTAATGTTTTTGATATATTTATCCTTTAAGTCTAATGGTAACTTCAATAATTTAGAATCTTTAGTCGCGTTATGAATCATTCGCTTAATTTTTGCTTGAAGCTTGTATAGTTGTAGAGGAGTTGAAGTTCTCCGAAGAAGCTTGGAGTACAATCGGAATGCCTCTCGAGACCGGCAACAGGCCCAAAGCGTTCTCACTCGCGGCACCGATTGTAAATCAGGGCAAATTGATCGCAAATCAGTGACGGCGAAGAGTCCCTCCCACGCGATTCGACCGAGAATGAAAAGAGCGCTGTTCTTCTCTAGTGCAAGTCGAGATACAAGTCATGTGCCTTAAGGAGCTTTCTTGTCGCAAATCTTGTAGATTCTACATATCTTTATCTCAATTCATGTAAGAATTCAATTTGTAAAAAAGATATAGATAAAAAGAAAAGATAATAATGATTTACGTCGCGGTCGTTTCTTTCATCTAAACGTTATGTCAGTGCCATGCTGAAAGAGCAATTTATGCCGGATTGGGTCCAGCGTACATTCGCGAATCTCGAATTAACGGCAACGCACGCGAGACGCGCGCGGCTTCGGGCCGCTCGCCCGAGTCGTTGCAGCCCGGTGGGCCTCTTTAAAAGACTGCACCTTAAGGCGGCGGCGTCGGTGCCCACAAACGCGCCGACAAACGCTGTCTCACTAGAAACTTCTCCTACCACCGACCACTACCGCACCGCAACCTTGCCTTCCCCGTCCCCATTGACACACACGTGTACACGATCGCGTATACGCGGCCCGTTCGTGTGAAGATCCTTCGACATCCGTACGCGGAGTTTGGGTTTTCGAACGGTCCCCACACTCGCGACGACCAGGTGCTAATCAGGCTCGTTGGAAGGAGGTTATTCGTGAGAGCCGCTCTGTTTTCGTTTGATTTGAACGACGGATCCGAAGGTCTCTCAGCAGATAATCGTCGATTGTTGCTTTAAGCTTTATGCGATACAGAAACTCTTGACCGGAATTGTTTCAACTATTGAAAGAGAACATGCGCATATATCGAGGTTCTTAATTCCAGTAGCTCGGCGACCGGGTGTCGCTGTCGAAATGCAGAAAGAACGCGAATAAATCCCGTGGAACATCGGAGAGATGGGCATTGGGAGAGCGAGGGGGGGAGTGCTGGTAGGAAAAAAATGACGAAAAATGCGAACTTCTCACCGCGGCCCGGCGACAAAGGGCTGCTGCACCACCGTCGCTGCGCGGAAGATAAATCTCTCCGTCTCTGTTTCTCCGTCCCTCCAACCCCCGTGTCTTCCTCTTCCTCCTTCTTGCTCGCTCGCTCCGCGCTCAGCCGCTCTCTCGGATCTCCTCTGGGTGTTCCTCCACGGCCGGGATCGGAGCAGAACTCCCTTCTGACTCGAGCAGCCGGGCACCGCCGCGTTCTCTCCCTCTTCAGCTCTCATTTACACTACGAGCGGGAGGATTTACTGGCCGCAGAATACAATGCGGACCTGTCCGTGTCCATCCACCGAGACCGGGAGCCGTCCTCTAGTCGTGTACCTCTTCGCCGTGGCTATACATATCCGCCCTCTGCGGCACGTCGCGGCACGGAAGAAAGACGAAGAGAGGATGTAGAAGCGCGCGGAGGGGAAAGAGAGAACGGGACCGGACTCTCTCGGAGTATTTTGCGCCTGGCCGAGTAGGGTTCTGCGCGAGTGCTACTCGTGCGAAGGAAGTCGCGAAACAGATGGCCGCGATGACCGTCTTGAAGACGCGCGAGCTGAACTCTTCGAAGATCAACTTCCACGATTTCTATTCCGGTGAAATGAACGACGTAGACGAGTCGAGATGAAATTCTGTAAAGGCGGATATATAGACTCTTGTTGCGTATCGTCGGTAGCGTATCAATTCAATAATACGACACGGTGCCGCCTTTTGCATATCATTGCATATCACAATTTTTGATACGCAACATTCTTCTATACATACCGACATATGCGGATATGCAACAAGTCTGTACGCGCGAAGAAGAGAATCTAAAAATTGCGAAAGAGATCTTCGGCGTTAGCGGCGTGCGTGTAATTTTTATTTTTTCACGAAGAATGCTGTAGATGCTGCAGATAATGTTGAAACGTGATTTAACATTCACGAGAAAAAACGAAGAGCGGCCTCGACTTTCAGAGGCGGCCCCGATCTTTGTCATCGCGCCACGAAGGAACTTCGGCATAAACTGGTTCGCGGGAGGAATTCGAGCCTCCCGTTAGCGTATAGAGACGACGCATAGAGCCGGTGAGCGATGTAGAAGAAACGTGATACCGACAGCGTCAATAATTAATACGTTTCAATATGAGTTTCCGCCGAAACGGATCGTTCGTGCGGTTCGGCTCGGAACGGCCGGAGCCTCAATTTCTCGGATCGATGATCATCCTCGATCGTCCTCGCGGACGTCAGACGTGCCGACGTGTACCTAGCGACGAGCGTGTCGGCTTGAGAGAGCCGCGCACACGTGGCCGACATCAGAGGCCGAAGCCGCCGACGAGCCCGAGTCACTTTGCATAGTTTAGAGTCGTGACACCTACCAGTGTCAATTAAGCGCGGCCGTTGAAAGTGCAGACAATGTCCTTCATCGGGGATAAGACGTGGAAATTTCTCGAGTGTATCTTAAAGAGATACGCTGAACCATTATTCAAGTATCGATTGAAGCAAGGTTAACCAGCTTTAATAAGTTACAATATTTCGTTTTTTTATGTACAGTTGTTCACAATTCTCGAAGTCATTGAGTTTTAGTACACTAGCATGAGAGTCGAGCCGTGTTGAAAAACACTTGCCTATACTTGTTTTATGATATATCGATTTTAATATTAAATATATGTTTACGTGAATATTATTAGCATTCATTCACGCGTTGATTGTGCCATTAACCGCCGCTTGATTACGAAGCACGTAAGAATCATTACTAAGTTTCCTAATTTACACAAATTGATGAACACAAATCGTCTTCAATAGGTCTCGCGTCACCTAAATCATACAACGCGCAATATTTCACTGTCGCTGAACCGGATGGAGATACGATTGAAACTAATTAAATTCGTTACGGTGTTGTCTACAAATACCCAAAGAAGAGTTTGTAATTCGATTTAACAGAATACCAATAATAATAAATCCCATCAAAACGTATATAAACTTCTTAATTTCATCTTAATTCCATTCGGCCTTCAAGTCGGTTTTTATTTTTTTATGAGAACATTTCTCATCTACATCGTCAGAAATGCGCAATCTTTCTTTAATAAAAAGAAAACCTATCGAGTTTTATCCCAAATATTTTTATAATTTTTCGTCCACTTAACTCTCTCCTCGTGTTTCAAATCTCAAAATTATATTTCACAACACAGTTTAATAGCTCTGAAATTTTAATTAAGTATTTCATTTAATATAATACATATACACGTCACTATGTAGTTGACAGTTATGTAAAACGAGTTGTAAAATTCCGTTCTGCAATAACATCATAATTTTTCAAATAAATAGTAGGTACACATAGGTGAGATTATTATTTCTAAATTATTAAATATTAAATACTAATAAGAGAATATATCACTATTATAATTAAATAAAATGAATAAAAATTTCTTCACGTTACCGGAGCTACCCATACAAAGAGCGTCATCGGCACACCGTCGATCCGCGATCGATAATCATCTTCGACAGGTCGGCTATCTCGGCAGAATTCGGAGGATCGCGCAGCATCGTCGCAAGGCTTCAGAAGACGAAAGCCGACCACTTTGCATAGTTTAGTGCGGCGACACCTCCCGGTGTCAATTAAATCCTCGTCGCTATCGGGCTGCCAAGTGGACCGCGCGGCTCTTCGAAACTTGGGAAGATTCTAATTCCCTCGAGGACACGGACCCCGCGACTGGACCGGCAACGCCGGAATCGTGTCCGTTCGCCCGATCAAAGACGGCCACCGTGCATTCCGATTGCTTCCTAATCTCTCTCTCATTCGCCCGTGGAAGTTGGGACTCCCGGGAGAACCGAGTCCGCGCGGTCGTTTTCTCTGGCGTCTCTTCGTTCGTATTCGCGGGATTGTTGGCTTTTAATTGATGCCTTTTAGAGAGAAGCTTTGCATTATGCAAAGAGCGAAAGCGCCGGATGCACAAGTGACGGTGTATATTATTGTTACAGATAACACGACGATTGTCGTAATGGATCGAAATGATCTCAGAGTCAAACTCGCGTTGAATTTTTCCATTTGAAAATGAATATTCGGTAGCTATACGAAGTTAATGCACGTCCTAAACATTTTTATATAGTGTAGATTCGAACGAACAGATATCAAGAAAAGGAATCATTCTGATTGAGAGAGAGAGAGAGAGAGAGAGAGAGAGAGAGAGAGAGAGAGAGAGAGAGAGAGAGAGCGCGACAAATTCTTTGATACGTCCGGTTGAAACGACCGAGAAAGTGCGCGTTTGTAAGAGTTTCTCGGAGCACTTCCCGCTAGGCTTTCGTGGAAAAATGGCTCGGGTGAGAATCTAGACAAGATACCGGGGTCCTCTCTACAGGAAGCCGCCCCGAGGTCCTGGGCGAACCAATTTGTATGCTGATGGCTATCTTCGCGGAGAATAATTTATAAACGATATTAAACCGAGCTCTTTTAGCGGAACACGCCACATTGCTTGGTACCGAACTAATCCTTCTTCCTCCCCTCGCTCTGTCACCCTCGTCCTCGCGTATATATATATATATATATATATATACCCTGGGTTCAATTGTAGATCGCGCATTGACATGCGGTAAGGCCTTAAAACTTGTACTCCAGCAATGCAGTCCGTCATTGGCTGCGACAGGCGCAGCTACGAAAATTGGTTCCTATGCAAATTTAAGTGCCTTCACCATTGAAAAGCAATAAGCAATCGATTTCGCAATACGCGCGAGCAAAATATGATTCAGTTTGATCGAAGTCTTCTCTTCCGGATCGTGCACGTTATGAAGATATAAATTATTTAGGGCGCGCGTAAGAATATCACGGTAAACGATAATAATTGCCTAAGGTTCCTTATTGCATATTACAGATCGGATCGCCCTGACGCGGCGTAAGATGCATCGCCTTCGTGATCGCGTCGATTACTCACGAGCTCATTAAACGGCGCGCTGATGAAATCGAGAGGCAGGATCTTATAAAAATCAGACGATGTACGATAGTGTAGTGCCTTCCGTCTTTTCCCTTCGTCCAATTGGTCGTTAACCCTTTCGCTGCCCGTCCGCACCGTGTACACACTGCAACGAGCGTCAATAAAATGACGCTTTTATACGAATATAACTTCGGTGTTTTTTTGTTTGTTTGTGAGGATCGATAAATTAGATTGAACGGAAGCGATTCCACGATATAACGAAATATTCTAACACGTTGTAGCACGAAATTATATACACAGGAAATTACTCGAGAGATCTTTAATTGTTTGCGGGAATTAATTGTCTGACCCTTAATCCTCCCATCATAAATCCGTCTGTCCTATCGTGCGTGACTTTTACTATCGCGACCCCAACGTGCGTTATGACTCTATAAAACGCAATATTCAGCATCGTGAATCAACTTATTATTGTAATACAGTCATTCGCATTCGTGTTCGGCTCGCTGCCGGGCGACTCTCCTCGCTGACGCGGGTTTAGCATACTGCGACACGAAAGTCTCTCTTCGATTTCTCGTCGTGAAATAGAGTCGCCGCCGCTGCGCGATCGCCCTTTTCGTCTCCGTCCTATCCTTAATCTTGCTCCTTTTATATTAATTTACTCATCATTCGGCGAAAGCGCTTACGTGACACGATAGTCGCCCGCAAAACGCGAGCGTACCAAATTACCGGGGATAATCGAGGAATCACAATCGGTCTTCGTTTCTAGCAACGACGTCGGAATAGATACGCGGTTGAAAAAAAAAAGGAATTTTTCCTCACCACTCAATTTTTATTTTCCGTGAAGGACCATCCCGTGGAGAACACAATTGTATCGTAATTCGAAAGCGATAACAGAAAACTTCGAAATTAATTGTTCTTTTTTCATGTGCCAGCACTGTGTGTCAAATATATTTTACAAAAATAATTAAACTTATAGAAACGCAATAACATTCTCTGACAATTTTATCCGTTATCGACACTCCGGCGTCCCGTTTTTATTTTCATTTGACAATTGTGTAGTTTTCCGCCGCTGCAAACCATTATGATTATTCGCACTTAGGAGTTACGTCGCATGGCATACATAAAAGCGGCGACAATTTGAGTTACAATGTGACGAAACTTGTGCACGGTCGTCTGATTATCTATGTAATACCTTTAATTGTCACGCTGGAAAGAATTGTCTCGTTTGCTTGCTTCAAACGAGGCCGTCTTCATTAACTTTTTATCTACGTAACCATCGGAATTTACCTTTGCGCCATGGCACGACGGAAATGCGAATTCATCGGGGAAACCGTTCATTAAAGAAAAAAAAAGAAGACGCATGCCGCTAATTACGTCGATATCTCATCAATTTGCACTGTTCCTGGAACACGATGTTCTCGTGTAACACATCGTCACGAGTTTGATATAGCTAAGAAAGAGCTAAATGAAAATGTTACGTGAATTTTGTAAATTCTCGCGAATTCAAATATGAATTTATAGCAATCCAGAGACAAATAGATATACCGAAAATGTTTTTTATCAAATTTATACGTGCTTCCTTATATACGCGTATTTCAAAACGTTCGCTGCCCCTCACATTTTCATTACTTTATTTTGCGATCAAGAAAGAGCGCATCGCCGTATCTTCACACGAGCAAACCGTAATTATTACAATCGTCCGACCGATCGGCCGAAAGATTAAAATTCCTGCGCCACCGAAGCGCGCTTATCTTCTCGGCAAAAACGAAAACGGTTTCTTTCATTAAAGAGGCGGCGGAATCAAAAGTTTCTTCGTTAAAGCGCGTATAAAACGCGTATCGGCCGACTGGTTACATTCGTACGCAAACAACATCTGTTTAATGCTAATCGTCATCGCTCGACCGCACGAAATAGCCGAAAACCACCGGTGACCGATTTCCTCATAATGGCGAGGTAAAGCGAGACTAATGTTCCCGACTTATATTTCCCTATTGTTAGAATTAGTGTCAAAGTTATTAACGGACAGTGTGTGTATACAAAGATATTAAAAATTTATATTACGACACGTTTTTATCCAATAGAAACTGCCGCGCGCAACTCACGTTTCGTGCGGAGTGTAAAGGAGAAAATTGCACGGAAGTTGAGATAAGCGCACTGCCAATCGCGAATGACGCGACGTGCGGCGAGG
Organism: Wasmannia auropunctata; assembly: GCF_000956235.1. Taxonomy (NCBI): domain Eukaryota; kingdom Metazoa; phylum Arthropoda; class Insecta; order Hymenoptera; family Formicidae; genus Wasmannia; species Wasmannia auropunctata. The sequence continues at coordinate 2,215,211 of NW_012026816.1, forward strand.
AGTAACGTTGTGGCTCTAGTTTGCGCAGATATCCGCGCGTGCGCGTTCGCGCACGCGATATAACTATGCGACGATAAGTTCATCGTGCAATTAAGTTTATTTATTAATCGGAGCGTGAGAAATGAGAGAGTATACACAGTGTTGTATTTTTAAATTAATATATATATATGTATATATATATAATTCTTAATCACGTGGATTTTGCGGAGGGACTTTGAGATGATTGGGCGAAGATTGGGAACGGAGTCGGGGCGGAGGGCAAAGAATCTAAGGAGTGTACAATATACAATACAAGTCATGGAGTATCACGATTCTCGTGTTAAGAAGTTAGATGATCCGCTTTTGACGCGCGCACGGCCAACCTCGTGGACCGCTCGTTCCTTTTTCCTTTCTCTTTTTAAGTCATTTTTTTTTATTGCTTTTCCTATTTTTCTCGTCGACGATGAGATGCTCGCATCGCTTCGAGCGCAAGACCGTGCGTAAACACCCCAAAGGAAGCCACGAAAATTATGCGAGGGATTGAGCAAATTCCCGAAGATTTTCGAGGAAACTGAGACGCGATTTCGATCAGGCGAAAAGTCTTTGACTGTGGCCTTTCCGACAACGGTCAACAGACTTGTCGATCGTACACGATCGAATCGAATTAAATTGAAGGAGCAGATGGACGAAGAAAATATTCGACATAATGATACCTCTCGTGATTACAGCGTTTTAGCGTTTTAAATTAAATTAATACAATCGCATTAAATGTGACTTAATATTGTACACGGACTCTTCGTTTATCGACAGGCTAGACTTCACTAAGAACCATCACAGCACTAAATTGATAATACACTTTACGTTACTGATACGTATGATACAATAGAGAATAACATTTATCCGTACAAATAACTTAACGTGCGTAAAAATGTGACAAGCCTTCTTCATCCACTTGCCTGTTCAATTGCGTTATCTGTACATATCGATCAGTTTACTACTTCTGCACCGAAACATTGGCTTGGTTTTCGTTACCGTACATTTAGCGCTAAATATGGACAATTCCCATCTCGCATCTGCATCGGTTGAGTTTTTCGTGTAAGTGAAATTCGGGATCGGGGGAAACCATATTTAGCGCTGAATATGTGTAAATAGGTTAGAGTAAAGTAAATATATGTACAACGTTCGCCAGACACATCTGAACAGGATGTTCATTAAAATCAACACGCGTTAAACGAATTAAGGGTTCTGTGTAATCAGTAACAAGTAAATAAAGTAATAAAGATTTGTGGAAAATATTTATCTCGCCATTCTTTTTTTTTTTGGAGGCGATCTTGTTATCACTGTGACAAGAGTTCTCTCCGATCAACATATTAATTAAATAAAAAAAAAAATGTACATGCCGTTCCGTCGATCAGATTATAGAGTAGGCTTCTCGCTTAAAGTACGATGAACAATAAATCGTCGAACCCGTTACTCGACGACACGATCCTGAAAAGGACGATCCGATTTTCGAGCCACTCATTACGAATCGCTCGAAAATTCCTCGTCGCGAATTTTGCACTGGCCTTGCCAATGGCGATTTTTACTTATGGAAGTCTCGGCCGACCGCGGTTTTATTAGAACAGCCGAACCGATTAGTTTCATCCGCGATAGTTGCACTTATAGTTCTGCTCGATTATTGCTTTCGGATTTCAGAACGCTCCGCTCCCTTGTAATCGATTCGGATGTACAGACACATTACAACGACGATGCTAGCCCGCTTAACGGGTATCGCAAAATGGAGCAAAGCTGATTAGGACTTCCAAAAGTCGATGCGTGATATATCTCTCGTTTAATCAATATATTCGAATGTCATAGATATATAATAATCAACACGTATCACATTCTATTCATGTTTTTGCATAAGGCATATTTCTATAAAACCCGAATCAATGTCAATTGGCTATCTAATATATTAAACGTTAATACGCACTCTAAAAATTTTGAAATATTTCAGCTTGACAAATACCGAGTAAAATTTATTATGTTTCATATATGAATAATATATCACAATTCAATGGTCGTATTCGACAATGGTGTATTCAACTGATTTACTTATTGTTAGTCGCTTTTGACTTACCTTCTTGCATTTACTGAACAACGGCCAGAAATTACTTGAAACGAGAGATCGACTTAGAAGATCCGCTCGTGTCTCTCTCATTTTACGATACTCGACGTTACTTGCTCAGGATCGAAAACGCGTAGGAGACATGACAGCGATTAGTCGAATTACGACAAAATGGCTTAGAATGAGAAGCCGATCGTCGATTGCACAACGTCGATGATCGACGTTTAAAACGCCAACGGTGCATTGCGCCTGGGGTATCGAGACGATCTTCCGATTGTCGTTGCGACCGTGCAACGTGCGGACGTGCGGCGCATTCGCATTGTCGCAGTGCGTGCAAACGATAACGGCCTCCCATTCTCGGACATCACGGGAGAATCCCATTCTCGGAGGTTCCCTTAAAAAAAAAAAAAAAACATCACCGCGCTACGTTCTCCCGCGGACATCGCGCGATTTCGCCTTAAATCACCGTTATCTCCCATCCCGGACGTCAGGTTTTTCTCTTTAGACCGCTTCTATTGTGTTACACGTACGTGCAGCATTCGCGATAGCGAATCCCTCTGCCCCCTAAAAGTGACTCGCGCGAGTTGATTGCGAATTTGCTCGTTCTTGTTAGACGTTTAATAATTATTTACACCGATCGCCATTATTTATACAAATTGCAGGTCGGCTCGGATTTTTAGTCGACGCGGTGAAATTCCGATTACTCGCTAAAATTCGGCAATTCGAGTCTTGAGCAATTATTGTAAAATAAAATCTCGATTTGCCTCATTTTTCAAATTAAAAAGAAATGTTAAAGAAATAAATTCAACTTATAGCGTTTGACATGAAAGTAAAATATCATTTTTGACAAGTCGTTTCTCTATATTATTATGAAATAGAAAGACCTTGTGCGACGATCACAAACCCGACGTACTTCAATCAGTTTTCATCCTTGTAAAAGAAATTGAAAAGGTCTGTAAAAGAACTAAAATAAAGAAAAAAAAAGAAAATACGCGCGATTCGTCGATAGTGACGTCCGAATAAACAAACGTAAAGCTGGTCGCCCACCGCATTGTTTCGATCGACGGCTTTACCTTCGACGCACGGTCAAAGGACGCGAGTCCTCCGGGCGACGTGGAATTTCGAGAATGAAGGATTCGAGAGCGACACTGCTCCACGGCGAACTCAATCCGCGGTTTACGCCACGTCGCGCTGCTTCCTCTATGGATCGTCGACTCGGGCCCCGAGATTCTTCGTTGGGATTCCTTGCGCTTTTTTCTTTCTTTGCGTTTTCGAGGCATAAATCGGGCAGCGTGCGTTTATACGTTTACGTCTCTCTAATTGTTATAATATAATAATATATTTAATAATTAGTACAGAGAGAGTAGATGTTATTTATATTTATAATATAATATAATATAATATTTATATATATATAATATATATATATAATATCACTAGGGTACATATGTACAGGGACTGCAAATAGTAGGAGGTGCTCTTATATTGCAATGTCGTTCTCTGTTTTGTTCCTTTAAGACCTAACGTACAGGTAGAACGTAGACTCACATACGGGACACAGGTACGCGCTCGTAGACTCTTTCCCCTTTATTTTTCTCTCTCTCTCTCACTCTTTCTCTCCCTCTCTCGCATTCATTTTCCTCTTATCGCATTCACTCTCGCGTCTCGTCAACTCTAATTTACATCAACGCGTGATTGGCGCAGCATCCGTCGAGAGTCCAACGCACCCCGCCTCGCGGTCCTAACAGAGACGCACACTCCTAACGCGCGCGATATCGTGCTCTCGCGCGAACCGCGTAGGTCTATTTACAGATACAGGAAACACGCGGGGGACTCCTTGTTCCGTCCCGAAAGCACGAAGGGCGCCGCTGCCGCTCGCGACAACGACTTCTCGAGCCGCGGCGCCGCTCCGGAAATAAAATTGCACTTTGTAGTATGAGAGTCCGGCCTTCCTCGCTCCCGTCCGGTACGGCCAGGACCCCCCGAGTAGGACGAGGACGAGACAGGGAGAACCGAATGCCGACCAGCCAACGTTCCCGCCGCTACGACGGCTCCGACGTGGAGTCCGGCTCCCTCTCGTCGGCGGAGAGGTCCTCCGGGTCGCCGCCAGATTCGTCGGCGCAGTCCTCGTCCTCGTCCTCGTCAGGGTCATCGTCCTTCGTGCTGCTCACAGGCTCGTTCTCCTGTCACGGACTCCCTCCGCCGGCGTCGTCGCCCCGATGTCCGGGCGTCAGACTCGGACTTCTCCTTCTCTTCTCCTGCAGCCCGTTCACCATGTTCTCGATGGACTTGAGCTCGCCGGCGGAGCTGGGCGTCGTCGAGATGAGGGCACCGCCGCCCGTGGGGGTCGGCGAATCGGTTGGCGGCCTCGGCGGCGGCGATCTCGGACTTAGAGTCCTGCTACCGGGGGTCACGGTCTCGAAGGCCGAGCCGTGCGAGGGCGCCGGGAGTGTGTAGGGCGCGAATCTATGCCCCTTGAGCTGATGCAGGGGACTCGCCAGGGGATGGGGATAGTGCGCGAAGAGCGGATGCTGGGCCGCCAAGGCCAGCTGGGCGTTAAACAGCATACCGGGCGTGACCCCACCGTGGAGTCCGAGAGGACTCGGTGGTATCAGGGGACCGGGGCCGGGATAGAGTCCGGGCACCGGCGGGTACAGATACGGCAAGAGGGGCGGGTGAAGCGGTGGACCGACAGAGACGTCCGGCCGTGGACCTTCGGACCCCGTTGGGCCTGGCCCGCCGCCGCTCTCCGACCCGGACGATTCGCTGCCCTCGCCTCGTTCGCTCGTCCGGTCGTCCCTCTCGCGCGAGTGCTCCCGTTCCCGGTGGTGATGGGCCGGATGCGGCGTATCGGGTCCAACCACGTCCAGCAGTTTGTCGTCGTCGTCCATAAGATCGGTGGCGGAGTTCGATGAGCGCCGCTTGTCCGGCGACGCTGGTCCGCCCGCTGTCAAACGGGAACCGCCGCCCGATACTGTCAGTAGCGCCTGCCTTCTGCAACAACGACGCAGAGTTAGCAATCTTGCGAGGTTCGCGTGCCACGCTTATTTTGCGCTCTTAATTATTTCCTACCCCCCGCCCCCTCCCCCGTGAAATCTTTTTTATATACCGCATAAATTAAAAATTAATTAAAATATACCGTGTTCCGATCCTTATCCCGCGAAAAAATAAGTCGTACGTTATAAGACAAGCAAGCTCGGCATTGTCGCAACGCTTTAAAGAAAACCCGTTGCCTCTGTGTTTCTAGATTGATTATTGATTTATGGAAAGGCGTGGTTAGTGAGTTATCAATCGTTAGCGGAGCTGCGCGGCCACCGGGTAAATGGGTTCCGCCTATTTCGATATGATTTATCGACGTTCGCAAGCTGACAATCTTTTGAGACGCGCGAATGCCCATTGATTACGGCACACTATAATTGGTTCCGAGAGTATAACGAGAGGGTCGGTGATAAAGTTACTTCCCTCCTTGGCAGCGGCAATTTCGACGCTAAATCGTTCGCGCTGCGATCTCGTTGCGGTTTTGTTAGTATACCAATATGCGTATGTCTCAATCGAAAAAATTGCGACGTCGAACGGTAAAAGGATCCTCCGGAAGATTGCGAGAAACCAATCGGCGATCTCTATCTATACACTATCGCAATATCTCGCGGATGTCCTCGCTGCTAATTGCTTTGGCGAATCAATATTCAGCATAATGAAGAACTGAAATTGCAAATAGACCGAGTCGCGTTAACGTTTGTTCTGCAAAATATAGAGTTGTTGCAATCGTATAAAAAAAGTATAACAAAGTCAGAATAATTTTTTATAAGATTGATCGTATACATATATATTATATTGATATTAATTGTTCGCTAAATAATAATTTCAATTTGTAATATAAAACATAAGATGGTCAATAGATGTGTAGTGCAAGTTTCATCAAAGATGAACAGGCGGTCTATTTGTCAATTTCACTGTGTGAATTTCTTGTGAAACCTTCACGCGGAATTTACGTAAACGTTATCTTGATCACGCCACGACCGACTGAATGAGAATCAATGAAAATCTTACAGTGCCGATATTTAACGCGAAATGGAATATCGTATACTCGTTAGCGTCGCATCTGCGGGTCGTCGTCGCGCGTGCGAGGAGAACAGGCGCGATCAATGCGATCACGATTCCGGGAGACAGAGAGAGGTATTGTGTCGAAGGAAATCAAAAGGCCCCGACGGCTTGAAGCGCGGCCACTCTCCGAGCCGCGCGCGCGGCGCGCTTCGCTCGTCCGCGGTGATAATTCACGCGGAGCGGTTGCCGGCGTCGGCGCGCTGCAATAAACGGAGGCCCCGGGATTTATGCGAGCCGCCGGTAGCTGTATTGCCTCGAGGCGCGGCCGTGGTATTAGATTAATTATCTTAATTGCGCCTTCAACGCCTTTCCTATGCGGCAAGTGTCTAGCGTTCGCTCGCTCGCTCACTCGCTCGCTCGCGCGTGCGTTGCCTTCACGTGCGCTTAACTTTATGCCACTCGCGGCTATTTGCACTTATAAACAGACGAGCGAGAGCTCGTGTGGTGCAATTCGCGCCTCTGTGTGCGTGCGTACATATAATACGTACACAGGCGGCTCGCATAAACGAACGGCGGCGGCGTGTCGATAGAACCCTCAAGATATACGCGCCGGCACGATTACATTGCGCTCCGCGACCGGCGGTGCGACGCGGAGAAACTTTTTTCCGCGAATCGCGAGCTCTAGGTGTGCGGAATCGAGAGTGATTTATCGCGCTGACGTCTGGCCGCCTGCACTCCCCGGAGTCGGAGTCGCGATCATTTTTCATCGATGCCGCGGCGATACCCGGTATCGATTCACGACACACTGATCTATTCGCCGATTCCCCAGGGCAGCGTGTTTCTTTCGCCCGATCTTCGCGAAGAATCGCGTAATCTCGGCGCGATTTATCGAGCTGCGTTTATGCACGCGGCCTTTTATATAAGAGAAATCAAGCGCGTCGCGCGGATTTAATGATTTCTGATTAATCTACGTTAATGAATTCTTTTTCGGTTGTTCCTGCAACCAGTTAAAGCACAGAAGCAGGAAAAAAAAGAGATTGGCGATCTATGTTTTTTTTTCCTAAGCGCTAAACGACATCGGAGCGACTCGATCCTCGGTGAGCGAATAAAATTGAACGTCTCTCGTGAATCCAGGACGAAGAGGGACGGTACACCTTGCTCGAAAGTCGTATACCGGGTGCACGGCGGATTATTGATTTGGCATGCTCTCGCACTTACGTACGGAAACCAGAGAGCCTGCACACCCTTTCGGGGCTGCAACGAGTGCATGTCACGGATGCATCTACGAGGTGGAGCGTGCGCGAAGTGGATGCACCTCGGGCGAGCGAGCGAGCGAGCGAGAGAAAGCGCGCGGTTTCTGTGTTGGTGAACTGATCGCATTACATGGCATTAAGACACCGGTAAGCCTCTCGTTGTGCGAACGGCTATAGCCGAGACTTACACGAGGTTTAGGTTTGTTCTGTCTGCACGAGACGATGCATTAGATTTGCCGTAGACTCCTCCTCCCCCCGCCCCCTTTGCCTTTCCCGCGCGCGCCGCGCCCCCGTAACCCCGGCCCGTCATTCGACTCGATTGTCGACGGTAACGTACCATCGAGTTTCCTTTGCGTGATTAGGAGCGTTCCAGGAAATTTTGTTCGAGCCCGCTGAAAGGATCCGTGTGCGCCAATTAATTCTGTATTAGGTTGCGGAATCGAGTACATTTCGGTTTGGCGCGATTATGGGAGGAATTGCGGGGCTCTCGGAAAGCTCTCATATCGTCGTTCAAACGAACGACTTCGCGTGGGAAAGATAAACCTTTCTATTCCACCAAAATATCTTTGCAAATATATTATCGTCGCGATTTCGAGCGGACTGGCAAATGACATTTTGGCATGAACGAGAGTAGAAATTGCGAGATCTTGTACGGCAAGGGCCGGTATTCATATATTGGCTATATGTAACTGAGCAGTTTAAGTATCTTCATATATTGGCTATGTCGCAAACATATGAAAATACTTAAACTGCTCAGTTACATGTTATCCTCAGCTTAGTTTTCGATATTACCCAGATATAACACGCGAGATTAACAAAAATCGGGGATGGCCTATAGGGTTAGTCTGGCTGTAATTATATCTCGTAGGAATGCTTTGTTGCAATGCGGAGAAACGCACTGGAATCTCAACGATTTCCGCTCCGCGGATAATTGACTGCAAAAGTTAAGTAAAACTCGCCGGCCTCGTCTAGATTTCCCGACGCGTCTTGTTTCGCTCATTAATCAAAAGACGTTTGTGGTGTATAATCGCCGATCGCGAAAATTAATCTCGGGGACAATATGATCAGCGTCACGGCTATTAATTTAACACCTAATGCGCTAATGGACCGATTAGGAAATACACATCGTTCGCGCTATTACGTATATTAACGCGCGATCGTGGAAGTTTCGCGAGCGAACGGGTTAATTCGCCCGCGTGTATCGCAATACGATCTTTCCGCGGTGTGTATGATGATAAATGACGTGACAACTCGCCGCACCGGAGCGGTTCCTTCTCTCTTTTTCTCCCCCTCTCCTTTTTTCCCTTTTTTTTTTAAGCGGCGTGGCGAATCAACTCGTCACGCTCGAGTGGCGTTACATCTCGTGACGAAACGCCGCGTCGCGCGTTGTTAAAAAATTAACGAAACAATACGCCGGCTGTCAGTGTCAGTTTAACGCTATCGCGTATCGAGTGTGGCCGTTTTATTTCAGTACAGTCACGCAGCTACTTTACATCTCTATACTTAAATCATAGGGGATCTCTCGCCTTAAATTATCGTGTATTATAGTGATTAGGCTCCAATGAGATTGACTTAATTTACTGTACATTCGCATCTCGCTTCTTCGTTCTCTTAATTTACTTGCTTTATGTCGGTTCTCGCGGTTATTAACGATCTAGCGTATTACAAAAAAAATCCGCGCAAGCAAAGATATAAAAAAGAAATAACGCATGCTATCGGGGAAAGAGATTTCGCGCTTTCGTTTGCATGCGGAAGATCGACCGTGAGTTCTCGAAGCGCAGTCTTTGTGCAGCCACAAAACGATCTGTAGGGCCAATATAAAATTCAAAGCCGTCAAGAGTGGCACCCTCCACGTTAACGATAGCGCCGCCCCTGAGCATCAGTATGCTAATCCGATGATTGGCTATGTTCCAACCCCGATCCCTCTCACACCGTGCCCACTCTCTTTCTCTCGCGGTCTCTTTCTGCGCGATGTTTCCCTGCCCGTGCCCCGTCTCTTTCTCGCTTTCCGGTTTCCCTGTGGCTTCCTGATGGCATCCAACCACCCTTAACCGAAACCATAAGCCAAAACTAACCCTTATTCTAATTAGGCGGTGCCGCGGCGACGCGCCCCCTGCTTTGCATATTTTCTCGATTAACCTCGCCCTTTCTTTATCCGCTCGACGTCGCAGACCGCCGCAATTTTCCGAAAATTTTCTGACCCGCGGCTTGCATCGTCTCCATTTTTTTTTCTCTCAGCGTAGTATAATGCACTTCTTGATACTTTTGACACCACAGACAAAATATTCTTTTTCACTTAAGAAATTACGTTCTTTAATGACGTAACAAGGATTATAGGAAACAGTTTAAATTGTTATGCATAGCAACTTAATTTCATCAAAACCCACTCGAGTTTTCACCCCACGACCAATGGGATCGAAATGGGGTTTCCATAGCAGCCTGGTCCACGGCAACGACGCGGGCCAGCATCCCCTCCGAGGGATCGTTCGCTGACATAAGCTCATAAACCCGCAATATTGAATATAAATGGACGACACTGTAGGCGATGCGGAGTGCAAATGAGCCCTGTGAAACCAACCCTTAGCCCAAGGGATGACCCTAAGGTCGACATAATAGCGTCGATCGAGGGGAAGCTCGAAAGGTCTATGATCAATTAGGTCGACCCCGAAGACAGATTCGCGCTCTTTGCTCCGTACAAAACGCGATGCGGAGAGGGCATGCCTGCTTTGCATTTAGGGTAGTTTTTAATCCGTTCTACATTAACGTAGATCCTGAGACGTACTTTCGTCGTAGAATGATCGAAGGATACTTAGTTTACTGATTTTTTTTTAACTCTTTCCTGATTATTGGTATTATATGATTTTCGTAAATTTTTATGAATAAACCTCGTGAAACAGTAATAAAACAAACTAAAGAACTCTCTTGGGAACACATATACACATGGCGAAAGATTTTTGTATATTGTGGCGTAGGTTTGTTTTAGTTTCAGGAAAGTGTTAAAAAATATACTATACGTTCTGGAAATGCAGTTTTGAAAGCGACACTCACTTTTTCTCGCGCTTCCCCGCACCAGTATCTCGAAATCCCTTCGCGAATGGATTGTTATCGATCTTCAGCTGGGTGATCTGCAAAAAAAATAAATATATTTGAGCATGGATTTAAAAAAAAGTTTGCAAATTAAATCTTTCGTTAAGGATTTAACAGGCCTGTAGACTCTCCGAGCTAATATGCTCTTCTCGCTTCGCTCCGTATTCGGTCAATATACCGAGAAGGCGCGATAATTAAGATAGGAGTGTATTAGCCGACGTATAAAACCGACCTACCAAAAATCTGTACAAGGCCCGGTCTCTTCTTATGGCCACGTGCGTGCGTGTGAGCAACTCATTCACTACTGAAAATAATGCGTACCGAGAAGACGTTGTTCCACGAAATGATGCTCGCGTCCATGACTTTATCAAGGCGTAGGAACGCGGAGAAATATTAATTAACGGAAGGCCAGAAACCAAAACGGCCCGCTCTCTTAGATCGTAACGCGAGATTGTTCCCTTCTAACGAATTCTCGCCGCCACGTGTGACCTTTACATTTCCTCCGCGATGAACTTTTAACACATAAAAAGGAGGATCACTCATATTTCTGCATCGATAAATTTTACGAGATAAACAGAAACGAGATAAATAAATTTGATCTTGGCCTCATACAGAAGTTCTTCTTCTACCTTTTACAATCTCCGGGAATCGATTCGGCCAGTAATAACCAATAATCAAATTAATGTAGCAAACGCAAAATCGTGTACGTATACATATATTTGATCAGAAAATATTTAAGTGTGAGCAAAAAAATTGGTTAGTATTATCTTTTAAAAACTTTTGGTCCGCACTCTGCGGCTTTTCCGATGCAACTTCCTACAGAAGTTCTCTATAGACATAAAATACCAAGTCTACGTTCTTTTCGGATGTTGCGAAATTAATCGGATGAAAGGATCTCTTTTGCGTATGGATGACACGTGCACGGAAAGAACGATTTTGCTGAAAGGTTAAAAATGATAAGCATTGCTATAAAATGTTTTGATATTCTAGCAGTTTAATTTTCCAACAAAATTATTTTGATGGATCAACAAGAATTATTTTCAGATTTGACATTTCCAGCAAAATCGTTCTTTCCGTGTGCGTTTGAACAAACCAAAGGTCGCTTACCTTTTCGTTTTGATAGGCCGTCACGGCGATGAATTCCGTCTCCTTGAAAACGTAACTCCTGAAGGTCGAATACGGAAGTTTCAGGATGTCATTGGCTCGCACGAGGTGAAACCTCGGCTGATACTTATGCATCGAGTTCAGTATCGTCTGCAATAAGAAAGGGATCATACATTGGGACAGATTGTTTTATGTTAGCTTTGGCAAAGAAGGTTTGCAATTATTTCGCTTCGTTTTCGCACTCTCAGACCAATTTGCTTCGCGGATAACTTTCGAGTCAAGCCAAGAGAAAATGCAACACGCGAATCAAGTTTCTTCTCTCTACACTTTTTCGAATATCTTTGAATTTCGTGAAGCACATTTCTTTTTCGTTCTCATGAACAATGTACGGAACGTTCCATTTAGCAGGAGTCGCGGTGCCTCGCAGAAGTCTCGTGATTAACCATCGCGAGCGTGGTCTGAAAGTGATCTACGGTGCAAAATTAAGAAACAAAAGCGACGCGAGACACGAGAGCGCGATTTTGCACGAAGAAAAATATAGAGATACGTCAGATTAAAAAAGTGTCAAGAAGGTGTTGCCGTTAATCACACAATCAGAGAGCGTGCGCCGGCACGTTACTCCTTTCTCCCGGTTAATTAATCTTCGTGCAAGTATTTCATAAAGTTCCGTGCGGGCCAAGAAGGCATGAGCTTGGCAAAGCGGCTATTACACCGATGCATCATGCCGAGTTGATCGATACACAAAGTCTTGCAAAACGCAATCGAGCTTTCCGAGCGAGCCTCGCGCGATTTTATCCGTCGTAGACGATGACGATCTCTCGCGGCTATACGTATTTACGTTTAAAAATTATTTATCAGGGACATTACTAATAACTCTTTTATTATTAGCACTTACCATTAGCTGATTCGCTAATTGACAGAAATAGTTGTGATAAAATAGCGTATTTGCCTACAACGATACACGTACACATCGTCGCGGCTATCGTCAAATTACCCACTGTTCATATAAATTTGTCAAATTATCGAAATATAACCAACTTCCCGATTACGATAATTTATTGACCTCGTCCTGCGATTAAAAAGCTTGCGTTACGCGGACGGACGGCCATCGATCTTGTTGAAAATGGACGCGGAATATGCACGTGCGAGTTCGCTCGCGTTGCGGAGCACATTTGCCCGCGTGCTCGCGCTGCTCTTATTATATGTACGATCCGAAAGGCTGTTCGGAATATTCCGGCACGCAAAACGAAAAGGGCGAACTCTCTCTCTCGCGTAGCTCGCGCGCACGTGTCCGTCGCATGCGTAAAGGGAAACAGAGAGAGAGAGAGCGAGAGAGAGAGAGAGAAAGAGGGAGATTAATACGTGAGCGGTAACGAGCAAATTACCGGGCGAGACGTGAACGCGGACGATCGATAGCCGGAAGCCGCGTGTGTCATCGCTCGATTCCACCGTCGAATTCACGAAAGATGGATTCTCGCGTCCGCGACGGGCCACGTTCACCCTTCGCTGGCGTCGTCGTCGTTGGCCTCAATCGTCATCGGCATAATTTATATGGCGGTTATTCGGCGCATACATAGTGATCGATAGGCAACCGAAACATGGCCGGCCGTATTCTGGATATCGGTCTCGCTCTGCCGGGTAATCGAATTCACTTATTAATTCAATCCGGAATCCGCAGTCCCGCTGCCACTTCGCCAAATAAAACGTACCGCGCGCTTATCACCCGTATATCGCGGCTACACTCGTACGGAGCGAAGAGGCGAGATTAATTTCAACGTGGCGTCAAAACCGGTTCACACCGGCCGCCACCGCGCGCAGAGATCGCAGGTATTTCTGCTAAAATTGCTAAACCGAAAAAGAATCTTCGCGCGTTCGTCAAAGGAAACATTTATTATCCAAGATTGTTGTGGCTTGCGCATCCGTAAATCGATGCCCGACGCCTCAGGGCATCAAACAAGTTTTACGAGAAATTTCAGCTGTGTGGAAGCTAAAATTGTACGCAATAAAGTATTCTACATTATTTTTATGAACTTCCTAATAAGATACGGGACATGGTGGTAGTTCGATCCGAAGTTTTTCGCCGATATCGCGAAACAATATCATTAAAGTATTAAAACCGGGTTAGTCTAGAAACCTAGACAGACATATGCCGACAATCGTTCGCGGAAGCCTTACGATTTTTGCAGTATTCCGTAATTATGTAACTGCGAAGGCCAAATCATTATGTAATGACACGAGAGATATAGAATACGAGTATTGAAGATATATCAGTATGTATACAAATTTAATCTTTCCCAAATTTTTTATAAAAAGAAAACGTTTATTAATTGAAAAGCATTATCACAAATTTATAAAACGAAATAAAAAAAACTCTGTCAATTAAAATAAATGTAGTACAACCACACTATTTTATCTACTATAACAATAAAATGCATTCAAGCTAAAAAAATATTTTATATTTACATTCAAAATCTAATGGGTTAACAAATTATTGTCTGCCTCTACGCAACAGAATGTTGTGTCGACAGAATAAGCGAGGTTTTCGACGGGAGAGGGGGAGGGGGAAATAATCAGCAAGCGCGATTAAAAAAATATATATTTGATCCCGATTTTCGACTAACTAGGCCGACATCGGTTCTCCGTTTTCACTTTTCCTTGTGTTCTTTTATGATTCGCGTATTTCTCCGCGCCGTCTGCCCCCTCCTATCGTTTTATGCAGATATCGCTCGGAGCATCTCGCTTTGCCGCAGGAACGGCAACTAACAAGATTGCCGAGAACATTCTGTCGACGATGACGAACGAACGAACGGACGCTTCCTCGTTAGTGTTGGTTGATAAATCTGTTTATGCGTCAAATGCTTCACCCACGAAATCCGTATAATTATCGTGCGCTCGGAGAGAGAACTTTCGCGGTTGGAAAACGTTTGAAAAGTGGATACGAATGTAACGTGTCTTTCAACGAATCGCAAACTGCCGTCAATAAACGGGAGGGCATGGTTAAAGGATCATGACTCTTCAAAAGCGGGGAGGGAGGAGGAAGGTAAATTACCTTGGAAAAGTTTCCGAGATGCCGAGAAAAGTTCTTAATAGTGCTAACTTAAAATTCTCAAAACCATTTCTTAGCAATATATCGTAACAGCGTTATAGATACTAGCATATCCATCTAGGCAATGAAACCTCAAAGATATTTATTTAGAAAAAAATAATTCACATATATTAATGAAAAAATTCATATGAAAACAATATTTTAGATGAAAATCTATCAACAACCAATATTAAAAAATAGAAATCTTGCACTAAAAGCTGCTGAAATTAAAATTACCTGAGAAAGAAAGCCTTTATACCATCATTCTAACGTTTCATATTACGTAATGTCTATATTAAAATATAGACTGTTATTCTTCTGAACCTAATCTCTAGATTGATCTCCGCGACGATAAGACGGAAGAATTAAAAAGAAGAATTCACAGGAGGATTACGGAATATTCGGGAATAACTGTCGATTATGCATGCAGACGAAAGTTTGCAACTGCGTTGGTTCACACGTCGGACATGTAGGGGAAAAAAACAGAAATCGTCAACAGACGTCTGGCGAGAGAGCGGAGGGAAGGGAACGTAGGGGCCAAAGGTCCACCGCGTCGGTGAACAGAGTCGATAATCACTGGAGTGCGTGGAGGCTTAAGTGAAGGGACCGATCGCAACGCACAACGTCATTCCGTCAATTCGCGGCGAGAAATTCACGTTTGCCGTCACCACACGCGGTAACAAATAAAATTCGCCGACGCGCCGCTCGTGCGTGTAAATCGGTACGACACACGTGAAGCGGAAAGAGAGAGAGAGAGAGAGAGAAAGATAGGAAGCCCTCGCTCGTTCCCGCACGGACGCCATTATGCGCGGTGCAGTACAAAGGGGAAATAATTAGCGCTGGCCGGGTGATAAGCCGGCAATCTAGGCGTTTGTCATTAGCCTATCAAAGCAGAATGTTTCTCTCTCTCTCTTCTTTTTCTCTCTTTCCCTCTCGCTACCGCCACTACCACCGTTGCATGGACCCCCTTCCGGTCCCTCGCGCGACGCCCCGGCGGTCTCCCTCGTCTCTATCTCGTTTCTCGTGGACCTTCGGCCTCGACACGCCTCTGGCGCCGTGGAAAATATGTGCGAACGCCGATCGGAGCAATTAGTATTTCTCCGGACTCTAATCTGCGCTCACTCGAGCGCGGCGAATGCGCGTCTTTCGCGGTGCATTCTGCCCGTAGAATATGTCGGCGAAAGAGGGATAAAGAAGGAGAGACGGAGGCAGGAGGACACGGTTCGCGAGAGAGGAAAGGGGAGGGGGCTAGTATCGCGAGGCGCGCCTAGGGAGAAAGAGAAAGAGTGAGCAAGGGAAAGGGAGAAGGGAGAAAGAGAAAGGACGAAATAGAAGATGGTCGGAGGATGGAAAGTAAGTGGTAGGATCTGAAGCGGTCCGGTGTGTATATCGTGCCGCGTGAATTGACCGGCCAGATAAAACCGCACGGCGGACGAATGGACGGTGGGACATGCGGGGAGGAGGGGCGGGTAGCAGCGGCGGGACGGCAGGGGAGGAAAGTGAGAGAATATCTTGGCCGACACAGAAGCCGACGCTGCTAATGACTCTGTCCGCGGTAATCTCCGGGTGTTATCTGTCCTGGCTACCTGGGGCCCACCTACTTCGAATCACGAACCTGCACACGCTGCTCCGCCGCTACGTCCCCCCCCCTTTCTCGCGTCTCTCCTTCGCGCTCCTCTCCCTTTCCCCCCATCTCGTTTCGCTCGTCCTTGCGCGCCATCAGGATCACGGAATCCGGAGATCTTTTTAGGCGTGCCGCTTTTTTGAGGCCCAATGCGATACGTGTATCTTTAAAATGTATGGATCAATAAAAATGTTTAAGCGCGTATAGGAACTTATAAATCGAATTATTCTGGTCTCAAATTTTCACGCAGATAGCAATAATAATATTTAACGTAAGTTGTAAAATAAAACCAGAAAGATCGTAATACTCGAAAGATAAGTATAAAATAATTTACCCATCGAAATTCGCGCTGGTCAAATTGAAGGACGAAGAAGCGCAACAAGACCTCGCCATATAGCTGTCCTCGGTGTTTGGCTAACTGATCGTACAGAAGAGCAAACAAATCTCTTGGGCTTGAAAGGGACTACTTCAGTGAAAGACTAAAAATATAAGGAGTCTAGCGGTCGAAGTGCTGGCGATGATACTGCAAAATTTTTTCGTCGCAGCGAGGAGGAGGTAAAAGCGAAGAGTAAAATGTGCTTCGACACATCGTGAAGATAAGAAACCGAGAAATATAGGTAAACCAAAAAATTTGTAAGAAAGGAGAGATGACGAAGAAAAAAGCCGGGACTTTTCATGTTAAGAATCAAGAAGGTCGATGGTCCGAGGATTACTTAGCCATCGAGTACATCAGGTAACCACGTGCAGTTCAGTTTACAATGTTCGCGAACCCCGTGCACTTTCATCCACTTACACGCACGCAGAAGTGTACACACAATCCACGGTACATATGTACATTTAAGTTCGGGAAGGAATCTGAACGAATACACGAAAATAACGAGAGAAAGATATACTGGTAGAAAGCCTTTCGGACGGGAAAGGGGGTGGTTCGCATCGTATGTGTACGATGCGCGGGGAGAAGGGGGCGGGCGGGAGGAAGACGAAAGGGTGGTTCTTGATGGCGAGTGTGGCGCCACCTCGGCAGAAAGCGGCGGAGAAGCGAAACTTTTCGCCGAAGGCGAGGGTGCGAGCGGGAGAGCCCGCTCGCCACACGGGGGTGCGACGAAGTACAAGACGACAGGACGACGGCCGGGGAGGTGAAACGCACGGGAGCGGAAAGGGAAAGGTGGTGGTAAGGTTGGTCGTCCTGGTATCGACCGCCTGAAAAAGGGGTGGATTTTTCTACCCCTGGGCGGAGGACCCGCCGTGTAGGAGGACGTGTTCCGGACGCAAACGCGACTGGCCCATCTCGGGACCTTCGTCACGCAGAATAAAAATAAGGGCGGTTTTTCTCAGTGATATTTTATCGTTAGACGTGGCACAACACAATGTATTTCTTTACTTTAATCAAGCATGCATTAATCAAGCAAGATTTAAGTTTATTAGAAGCATAGAAAATTAAAATTAAAAGTACCGCGAGATATTAAAAGATTTACTTAAAATTTCGAGCGTGTTAAAAAGTTTAGAAATCACGGAAAATCGAAAATGAAATTGAAAGTCGAACTTCAATATAAAACTGAAGGCAAATGCACAAGCAAGTTGGATCTCGCGAACGCTATATACGTGAATTACAAAGAAGTGTTTCATCAAAGTTCGTAAATATAAATATAAAATACGCGTGGCATAATTGGAACACCAATTAATTTTTCGACCGGCCGCGCCGACACATCTCGCAAAGGTTGCTTGAATTTGGAGCGCGTTCTGATTGAGCAGTTGAATCTAATCGCGTTTCCAGTTCGCGCCATCCCATCGCAGATGTTACCTCGCTCACGATTAGACGCATAATTTCGAGGAAGTCAATTAGCTCGAATCAATCTGAGTTCTGGGAAGCGACGCGTGGGAGCGTGACGGAGTGTCTTCCAGTTCTAAGAACGAATTAGGCGATAAACTTCGGGCTTACAGACGGCTCGGCGACGCGACGCCGACGGTCTCGCTTGTTGGCGAAGCGAGGCCAGCGGAGTTAGGTCAATTCGTGGTGGCTCGACGGCGAAGACGACGACGAGGTGGAGGAGGAGGAGGAGAAGGAGGTGGTGGTGGCGGTAGAAGAAGAGAAGGAGGGAAAGGGGGAATGTGGGAGAGAAATGGATCCTTGGGGGGTTTCTCTGCCACTTACTCGCCCGGAAGCTAATTGGCCCGAATCGAGGGTGGCTTTTCCATCATCCGGTTCGGGCATTATGGCCGACTTGCACGTAAGCCGGCAAGCCAATAGCAGGCCGTCTGGATGGTCGAGCGAAACACGAGGAACTCCTTTCTTACGTGCTCTTTTTTCCCTTCCACGCGAATTCGTACCAATTTCCGAGGCTACTTTGTAAACGCTGCTACTCGGTGAAATATGACAGGTGTCACGATGCGCGGCGTTCGCTTGACCCGCTAAAAAGAGCGGCGGGAAACATTTCTTATTAATAACGTTATTATCTCTATTCTAGCTTCTTCGGTAATCGCAAGTGGATTAATAGAACTTAGAATTTTCTTTGTAAAAAGAACAGATTTAATACAGATTTATTTTTTTATCGTCGTTTTATATCATTATGGTTCAATAAAAATAATTAATTTGCACGTTATACTGCGATCATTACCATGCTAAAAGATAACGGAAAAATTATAAGCAGATTTAAATGGATATTTAAAGCGCGATTAGAGAGAATCGGTACTGCAGTCAATAATTAATTCCGGTGTCGAGCCAAATTGCGCACAAGTTCTATGGACTGAGCGAATTCATTGAATGGATCCACTGTGCACGCGAAGAAATAAAGATTATCGACTTAACGCCGTTCTTTGATCACTGAATGAAAGCAAATAGGTACTGTCGTCAACCAGTGCCACCACGCCGTCATGGTAATTTCTGATAAACTTCACGGGCCAAGTCCGGCTCGTTGGAGAGAGAACGGAAATTCCATCGCTATTCAATCGCGTTATTCCACACTCTAAGTCTTTAATATTTCATCACGAAAAATTTCAGGAATATTCACACATGAATAAACTATAAAAGTATTAAATCCAAGTTGCGCAAATTACATAATGTATATGTAACAATAAAGTTTTTTTAAATATACATAATAAATTCGAGCAAAATGCTCGTGCGAATTTATATTATGAATCGCGGAAAGATCCAGGATAAATGCGTTTGATGTAGCCGTACACATATATTTACATGGAAACGAGAGGTTATTTAAGCGAGAATTGTCAAGGTTTAGAGGGGTACACGCGAGAATCGTCTTTTCCCTTGATTTCCTTGACGGTTGATACGAAAAAAAAGCAGCGGAGGGAAACGTTAAACGGAAATCAGACTGCTTACAGACGGCCCGCGTGTATAAAGAAGCGTCACTCCGTTTCTCTTTTTTTCACTCTGCCCTCCCCCTCCTCTCTCTCTCTCTCTTTCTCTCTCGCTCGCTCGAAGGATGATAGGGAAAAAAGGCTCTTTGACGAGGAGCAAATGCGGTATCTCTCGCGCTGAAATACACGGCTGCGGAAAAGATGGGAATAGAAGCGCCGCGAGGGGTGTTTGCGCGGGTCGCAAGTGTGAAATTGCCGGCGATGCTCGATGCGCCGTGAAATACGCAAGAGTGGGAGCCTCGAAATTTTTCCTTTAGCGGCGGGAAAAATTGTTCCTGAATATTCGAGAGGTACCGGGCAATATCCCGGCAATGATGCGCCCGCCGTCGATCCAATCGCCGCCGTCGTCACTGTTCTTTTTCGTTGCGGCCGTTTGCATATCACGCTAATTGTACGGTGCTCGAGGAATTTTACGAGCGGCGCCTCAACCCTTTGAAGCCCTCGAACATGGGATACACGGGTGATTCGAAACGCTCGGCGGATCCGACACGGTGTCGCAGAAGCTGGCCTGTTATCTCCGCATGCGACAAACAAGATA
This sequence comes from Wasmannia auropunctata, assembly GCF_000956235.1. Lineage (NCBI taxonomy): Eukaryota > Metazoa > Arthropoda > Insecta > Hymenoptera > Formicidae > Wasmannia > Wasmannia auropunctata. Next base: position 2,235,404 of record NW_012026816.1, read on the forward strand.
AATTCGACGGACTGACGCTCTTCTCCCTTCGCCGTTCGTTCATAAATGATGACGTAACGGCGAATTCAATCCGAAATTAACTCCCGCGACGTGTCGCCGTCGATAAACGTTCCGCTCCTGGATCGCTACCCCATTGTTGGGGGATTGCGGATACGTAACTCCATTATATTTTTATCTCTCCACAGATTATAGGAAAATCATCGGATAGAGGAGAATAGCGACGCTAAAAACGTATTGATGTATTAACAATGACAAGCACGGGAATATCGCGACCTATGTACATCAGAGCTCTTCTAACTTCCCTGTTAGAATAATGGTTCGGCGCATTGGCAACGAGCGTGGTACCGCGTATTTATCGATCTCACCGCGCGTCGGACGTATAGAATCTAGACGATCCGTTAAATATAGAACATTAAATATTGGCTAAAGACTAGACGAGGCTATATACACGTGTGTTCACTGGGAACGGGCTTTTCCCAGCTGAGCCAGCGATGAGCCTCCCTCTCGCCTTCGGTCGTTCGCTGCTCTTCTTTTTTTTTTCGATGCCTCAGCCTGGCGGATTACGCTGACCGACAATGGTGCTGATTGAAACCGATTATCGGACTCCTCTCCTCCTCTCATCTTCTCCTTTTTTTTTCACTTCGACCCCGCCGCGGCGACAGCCGCGTCGGATTCGTTTCCAGTCGAGGTGTTACGACCCTGTGATTTTATCGTCGTAGAATCAAACGTAAAAAAAAAGGCATAGAAAGAGAAAAAGAGGAAAGAGAGACGCCAGAAAACGAGAGGAGAACCAAAAAAAAGAGAAGGAGAGAAAAAGGAGGAAACGGGAAGGCTGAAAGCTCGGCGAAACGAACCCCGGGAATCTTTGCTGGCAGCGACAGCCACCCCCTTCGTTTCCAGCGCCGGCTTTATTGTCCCGAAGAATACGAGTCCGCCGCGACCGCGCGCCGGCCACCCTATCTGGTAATCGCGCGTCCCTTCGTTTTTCGGAATACGAATGAGGGCTCGCGTGTGGCACTCTTGCGCGAAGGGATACTGACCGCCGCCGCGTATTTTTTCTCCCCGCCGCCCGAGAGCAGTGCGGTTTAGAGGCCGTGCCAGCGCGGAATACGGAATGCACATCGATTATATCGAACCGCAGCTCGGAGATACTGTGAACGTATCTCTGAAGAAACGCATTAGGTGGTCTTCCCCTTTTAGATGCAGCGATCCCAAAGCGTATTAACATATCTTATTGTTATAATCTGCGATATCCCAATCGTCGTGATGTATTTACAATGAAACGAAAAAGGAAATGGTACCTACGAAATACGCAGTGGAAATTTCCCTTCCTTTCCGAAATTAAGAAAAAAAATCTCTTAATACCGTTGATTACCGTCGATCAGATTGATTAACTCGGATGCTCCTCGCTGATGATTTATTTCTTCGACTAGCACGTCACCGGCAGAACTACGCGGAAAGAGATTGAGCGCGATTGATTAACGCCATAAACGCTTGCGCCGAGCATCTGACATCTCGCGTGAAGCGAGACGGTGCAATCCTCCAACCATTCGTTCACGTCACGCTCGCTCTCCTGATTTTACCGAAGAAATGGAATTAAATTGGTCGTGTCACGTGAAAGAAACATATGTCGACAAACGCGTATGAAATATTTTACCCCTGGGACGTACAAACCCTTTTTGCTCCTCTATATAGCACTGTAACTGCTGCCCTCGAATAAACCTGATCTATTAGCATTAAACTGGTCTTCCTAAACGAAACGGGTTACAAATGTGTCTTACAATTAGTGTTGTTGCATGAAAAAAGAAATATTTTTGCCCGATACATCTCTTCCTCGCTTAACATCGTTGTTAAACTTCACTCGGACAAGTATCATATTTTATTGTTCGCCCCTACCATCTAATGACACGGAATCGTATCGTTATCGATAACGTTGACATCCTAAATGGGCCATTATCGATTAAAAACGGTCGTCGTGAGAAAGGCGTTAACCGCTCGCCGAAAGGAAGACGAGCCACGGAACGGCTTTCGAGAGGGACCGTTTGAAAATCGTAAATATGGATAGCTGGTCGGTCATAAAGGAGATAAATGACCGAGGGAGCGCAATAATCGAGAATTAACGCGTACATTAAGCCTCTCGAAACCCGTCAACGCGCTTCGATGTTTTTTTTTCTTCCTCCGAACTGATCTTCCCCCTTCCCCCCTTTTTTTCTTTCCGGTCGAGCGAGGTCGCTTCGAATTTATCGGTCCCCGCTACAGCCGTGACGCGATCACGTTCGGATAACCCCGGAGTTCAGAACACTTTATCACAATCTGTCTCAATAATTCGGAGCAATGACGATGCATGCGTATGGCGCGTAAAGTGCGTGGGTTGAGAGATAACATGGTTCTTTCAAGTCTCGACCGGTCTCTCGCTCCGCTCGCGCGATTAACTTCAACATATAATAATTAATGCTAGAACATCTAAACATTTTTCTATTTCTCGAGATTCTCTCCGGAGCATAATGTATTCAGGCAGCACGTTGTATGTTTAAACAACTCTGCATTACTCTCTTGATACGTCGCGTATTAAACACGTGGAAGAATTTGTGTAAAGCTTGCCGCGCGTGAGTCTCCATGACGGTGCAAAAAACAAAACAAACAGAAAAAAAAAGAGATTGCAGGACAATCCGCCAGCCGAGGTAAATCCCTGTCCTCGGTACACCGTTAATATAACGCCGACTGAGCAAACCGGCGGCGCGGCGTACCCGGAAGCAAATTTGAACACGAAAATCGGTAGAAAAATAGTAGGCGATAGTGGCACGTCGATTTTTAACTGCCGCCCGCGTTGCACACACCAAAAATACGGTGGTGTCCGCGCACAGCCGTCAGAAAGCGCAAACAGATACGCGTGTTTGCAGAAGCATCTGTCATAGAGAAACGTCTGCTGTGTAGACGTAGAGCGACACAGAAGGTGTCCGCAGTTTCAGGAAGAGTGAAAAAGGAGGAGGATGACGACGGACGGACGGACGGTACCCCGCCGCCGCCGCCACCACCATCACCACCACCGCCGCCGCCGCCGCCGCCGCCGTCAGGGTGGAGGGAGACAGAGGAAAGGAAAGAAGAAATGTTCCGTGCAAACACGGCAGCGGCTGTCTCCCACAGAGGCAGTAAGTAAGTTGGTTAAGCAGAGGTCCTAAAACATTCAAACGACAAACAGTAAGGAGCCCCCTTTCTTCCGTCCGCGTCCCCCGTACGGTTCCCAGCGCTCGGTTCGCCGTCGTCGAGCGTCCATTAGTAGAGTTTGCGCGGCGGCGCCTCTGATGTCTCGGGGCCCCAATCGTACGCCGCGCGCGCGACATGTTCGCCCGTAACACAAATTTCTACCCTGTCTGCGCCCACTTCGTCGCCGTCGCGTCGTCGCGGAAGAGACCTCGCGCAAATCTCGCTCCCGTGAGGGAAACTTAGGCGACGGGGCCGGCTGACGAATTTCACACGCGATTTCTCGGTACGGGCTTATTTTGACATTTACCATACTTTATTTACGCTGTTTACCCAACGCTTTAGAAAGCATGCATAAATCGTACTTTGGCTCGTTGACTAATATCTATACAATTTTACATTAATTATTGTTGAAATAAGACAAGCGGAGATAATTGCGCGAGATCCGATGTCTCGCCGTCGGAGAATAAGCAACACTTCCCTAAAATATACATTCGTAACTTGCTCTACTTGTCGCCTCAAGGACTCGCGGTGTTTTCAGCGAAAAGTAGCGCCTTTTTATAGGCCGCCCTAATTTGCAACAGATGCACCACCAACGACGTCGTCGTCGCGACGCGACGTAATTCGCCGTCGACGAGGTGGTCCCCTTAAAGAACGATTTTAGGAGCGCTCGCGATAGCCGCGAAACATCTGTCCCGCTTGTCAGCTCGTTAGGTATCACAATAAAATGACGAAGAACGGAATGGATCCAAGTACGGTCGTTAAACTGATTTAGTCCCATCCGTAACACCGAAGTTACGCTGCACCAACACTCATGTGCAACAGCGTATACGTTCTAATCACCCGATATGCGGCTTGGCATCGTGTATTCTGGAACGAAGATAGAAGAACGAGAAGCATTCATCTACACAAATTAATTCAACGTCATCTTGACGTATCAAATCATAAATTATGTTCAGAGTAAAAAACAAAATTGACACATACACACATTGATAAAAATAGTGTCATGAGTAGTGAAAAATCGTCGTTGAAAGCCAAGCTGCACGATGGACCGGAATGCTCGGGGAGTCAAAGAACCCTTTTCTATTCGCCGCGTACGAAAACGGAAGACGAGAATCCGCGAATCCTTATGACGTTCCATGCATTCGACGGTCTGGTGGCGCCAAGCTGGTAAAAGGGTGAAGGAATCGACCGTGGTGCCCGGGAGACGGGCTACGTCGCAGAAAGAATAAGGGAAGACGAACGGCGGAAGACGAGCGGGGAGGAGAGGGCGCTCATTATGTTTCGGTAATTAGCCGAATCCGACGGGTGTTTTCAATTTGCTCAAAGGCGCCGCTTGTGCGCCCGCCGCGCCGGCCCGCTCCTGTTGCGTAGGCGTAAGCGCCGTTCCCGCCGAAAAAGTCGCCGGGGGGGAAAAGAGAGAATCGCGAGAAACGGGGAAGAGGAAGAAAAAGTGGTGAGAAGAGAGAAGGGGGCGGGACGGGAGAACATGATTCGCGCGAAAGAAGAAAAACCGGGCGCGAGCGCGCGAGCAATCTACGCGCGCATCACACGAGTCAACCGAGTCGGTCAAAAGAAAAAGAGAGAGAAAAGAGAGAGATGTGCACACCGTTTTCTTCGTTGAGGGTTGAAGCGCCGGGACGTTTTTCTGCGACTCGGGTTTCGCGAGAGAGAACTCGTGCGAAGTTTACAGAACAGAATACGTGTCTCACCTTGAATTACCACGCGCCTTCTTTGCCATTGGTCGAGCTTACTTTTTTCTATAAACAGATACATTCTGATTTTTATTTTCCATTTTTCTTTTTAATTTTCTTTCTTCCTATACAAATAAACGAGTAGATATGCTGTAGATTTCAATATGCAACTTTCGATATGTACACACGATTGTATGTAACATTTGCCTAGCCGCAGTATAATCGCGCAACATCAAGCATGATATTATCAATGCGGATGAAGTAAAAGTGAAAGACGAGCAACGACGATGGCGATGACGCGGTCGCCATGGTGCACGTGGCAAAATTGCTCGAGTGCATTATTGCCCGAAGGGAGACAAAAGGCGTCCGGGCAATCTAACGATTGTCGGCTATCGTCACCCGGAGGTGGCTCTGATAGAAATTATGATTGGCGGCTGCGCCGAAGATGAGGAGAGAGAGAGAGAGAGAGGAAAGAAGGGGGCGACCTGGAATTGCGTGGAATGAGCGGACGTGGGCGAGTGGCTCGGCGTTAAGCAGGAAGCCGTCTCGACGAAGCGGACCCATTAAGCGCGTCCTACGGACCCCTACCTCGGGCCCTCTCTCTTTCTCATCGCTGACCACTGGTCCTCCAGATTGCGTTTTATCATTTCAACTAATTCTTCAAAATGGCCGGCTTCGTCGAGACGCGGGCGACGATTCGTCGACGATCAGTCCGTGGGAATTCCCATTTAATTGAGTCTAGAATTATTAAGAGAGCATCGTATACATTTCTCGTTCATGTATTAGAAAAGTTACCAATCTAATTTAAATGTCTAATACATGTCATAAAAACAGAAAGAATAAAATAAGTATAATCTTCAATATTTACTGATAGAAGAGCTCTGTTATAATATTTAAATTCAATTCAATTTGAACCTTCAATTGAAAATAATCAAAAACATATATCTAAAAGAACTGACACAAATTTCGAAGAACTTCTGCGATAATGTCGGAAGACGGATTATCATTTCGAAGTGGAGAGAAAACTGTAGAGGAGAGAAAACAGTCAGAGATGGTTTCGCGCGAGAAGCTTTCTTGAAGAACGAAGCTTCAGTAAAGAGGACGGACACGTGTAAGCGCTCACCATCACGTGCATCAAAGGACCGCACTTTTGCAGTGCCGCGGCTACGAGATGCGACTCCGTGCATATACTGGTCGCGTGGGCGTGTGTGCGAGCCGGGGACTCCGTGTGTGCTGTGCGGTATGTATACGTGCCACAAAGTAATTAAACGGCCGCTGCTCGAGCCGCAGCCACTTCGCGCGTCCCGAAGAACATCGCAGTTTCGTCAAGGAAAACGCAAGACATAATGACGAGATTTACTCTGCCCGCGAGGCTGCCGGCGATTCTTAATGAGACACGCGCGAAGGAATGACAGATTTTGCTGTAATTAGCGTTAAATGCGATCGAGCACGATAAGCGTGATTTCTCCGTAGAGTATATGCGAAGATTCCTACGGTGCGTGGAAAATAAATGCCTCCGAGATACATACAGCTTATGCAGCGTAATGATTTTACTCCTATTCGTTTTTTCGCTCAATCCAGTCGGCTTGACTCTCGCCTTCGTACACATCCAATTTAAATTTCCTCTTTCGTGCGAAAACTCTAGATAATTTATGGTAACCAAATTATGAAAAATGTAAGATGACATGAAAACATTGAACTTTGGTAGTTCTAAAATGATATACAGAGTATCGCTGAAGTTAGTTTAAAATCACATGGTTATCGCACGATTGAGATTTTGCTTAAGAGATGCATTATGTCAATGTGACAAGGACGACGCACAGAGTATACACTCGATTTGTGGAAACAGGAAATTAATCGTCAGAAAGGGACAAGGTGGTGCGCAGGTTGAAGATGGTCCGATCGTCGGCCACAGGTCGAGATAGTTCTTAGGTGGCTACTCAAAAAGACAGATACGTCTCCCTGTTTCTCCCGAGGCTCCAAGCACCTCCGGTTCCTCCTCCTCCTCCTGCTCCTCCTCCTCCTCCTCCTTCATCTTCTACGGAAGATGATGGCGTGCTATATAGCCTCCAGCCACAGTTCGCTGCCTCCTCTATTTCTCTCTCTTTCTCTTTTTCTCCGGACTGCCCGGGTATGAACAGCGATGCTCGAGAAAGACAGAGAGAGGGGAAAAGTTAAGAAAGGAAGAGAGAAAGAGAGAGAGAGAGAGAGGGAGGACTTGGCAGAGAGAACACCGGATGATGGATTCGGAGGGACGAGAGAGATGGAAGGAGAAAGAAACGATAGATGGTTACCTTGGTAGGCAGATATAATGTAGCCAGCTGTAGGCAGAGTCGGTAATCACATGTTTGTTTAACCTCCAAAACCCCTCATCTACGGGGTCTCCCCCTCGACCACCCTAACGGCCCGACGGGGCCTGGGCCACCCCGAGCCTCTACCAAACAAAGATGTCGTGTCTTCTTTCTCTCTTTTGCTCCGTGACGGCGGATCCGTTCTCCGCTCTCTCCGTTTTCTCTCTCTTTCTGTCTCTTTCTCTTTCTTTCTCTTACCGAGTGTGGATCGACCTGTGAGACCGAAGACGAGGGGCGCCAGTGACGAACGACCTCGGTCCACGATGCGTATATTTAATGGGATACGGACTTCGCGCGTGGGGATTACGCGCGCGTTCTTTTTTTTCACGCATCGCGGGCACCGCCGCGCGCGACTCGTTCTGTCGGAATATCCCTCCAGCTTTTCCACCGGAGGACCCTCCACCGCGAGAATATTGAATAAGGATCTCAAAATCCTGGGAATCCGCGTAATTATCTCCCGCAAACATCGTCGTTCTTGTTTCAGAATCCCATCTCACTGCAGCATCCAATTGAAACGTAACGAGGAAGAGAGCGGAGATCCGCAAGACAAGATCGATACTCGATAATACGTATGCGTAGCCGCCGTGGGTGCACGATAAAACGCTATTCCTATGGAATAGCAGGTTGAGAGCTTGATCCGCGGTGAGCAACCGGTATAATGTAGTCATAAGTATCCACGACGAATTTGCAAGTGCATATAAGATGAGCCGCGAGTTATCGCTGATCCAGCGGCGCGCATATATAGATCACCGAGTCGGGGGCAGTGTGGGGCAGCGAAAGGCGGAGGGTTCTAGAGAGGCTTCGTTCGTGCAAAACCACCGCGCTCGTTATTATAGCCGGCTATAATATGGCACTCGCACCTACGGAGGAGCCTTCAGGTGCGACCGACGTATAGGAAGTCGCCCGGAGGCTAGGGAATCTTCCACTTTGAATAAGTATGACGGACGAAGTGTTTCAACCTGTAACCTTCGCGAACACGATAACATACGCCCTTACCCTTACCCTCGCGTCCGTACCGGCATTTTGTATGCAAACGGCGGATCTCCCGGCCGTTAAAATTGGCACGGTATCGCGTGACGTAGCGGAGAATTCGGTCGGTTATTCGGAAAATCTATAGACAATATCAGGCAAATCTTAAAGATATAGGCTTAGGCTTAAATAATATATAGGAACAATATACAGAATAATATGATTAAGGTTACAGTGGTTTTGCTGTTACTCCCATTATTTAAAAAAGAACAGGCAAAATAACTGTATTTTATTCGTTTGTAGAAGCGCTCTAAATTCAAAGACTTATTTCTCGCTTATTACTCACGAAAGATCCTGTATTGTAATTGATTGACGTTTGCGGAGAGATTTCAGTTGCGACCGGCAAAAATTTGGTTACTCTGTCGCGCGGCACATCCCCCTTCCTCCCAAAAAACATTGTATTAGGTTGGTTCCATCAAAGCGAACGCATAAAAAGACAACTAATTGAGGCGGAAAGGAGGGAGGAAGGGGAACCCTTGCGAAGCTGATTAAATCTACCAGCACTTTGTAAAAAAGCCCATGTAAATTTCCATCGACACGGTGCGGTGGTGTGCAAGCCAGGGCCCGGCGCGGACCGGCGTTTCAGGTGACCGAGGGACTTACACGACGACTACGACCAGGGGTTATGGGCGCGCGATCGTGAGCGCCTCGGAGGAAGGCGGAGCACCCTGGCGCCATGTCGCGGGGGGTCCGTGGTTACCAATACGTAGAAGGGCCGACGAGCGTGTCCGTGTGGGAAGCCACGACACTAACCGGCTTATATCCGTGACCGTTCACCAACGCGCTCACGCTCGCGCGCGCGACTACCTTCTCTCTCGCTTCTTTTCTGGCGAGTCCAGGAGGCGAAACGATGAAGCCGCGGTGCGCACCAACACTCGAGCCGACTTAGGACGACTCGCACACCGACACGCCGGGATGGTTATTAACCGTGGACTCCTATCGCTGGAGGTGTGCTGATGGAGCCTGAGATTTGTGATTTAGATGAGCTCACCGGCTCGGCTCTGGGCGACCAGCCTCCGATTCTAGCCTTCTCTCCCTTTCCCTTGTCCAAGTCTTTTTCTCTCGCTCCCTCTCCCGTATCTTTCGGGCTGCGTCTCGGTCACGAGGCTTTGTTTTAACTGTTCCAAGTTTCAGGCGGCCCTTAACTAGCCGCGGCCAGGTATGCAACGACCTACGAAGAGACGAAGAAGCAAAGGCAGACGCGCCAGAAGGACGAGGTGGAGCCGCGCGATAGAACGAATATCGCATTGGGGATTCCAGGACCTTGGGGGAAAGGCTTCGCTCCGCGTCTGCTGTTGTTTCGTGAAAAACTCAACGTCGGTCATCTCGTGTCGAAATTCCAACCCGACATTCCCATTAGAGCAATCTTTCGATTTTCGGTTAACGACATAGTATAGGTATATAATTTGACAGAACGTATTATAGTCCATCATATAAACTTGTTTTGATATCTACTTTCAACGAAAGTAGTATACTAATGGGAATGAAAACAGACATACCATTTATTTGTTATCAAAATCACGATATACCACGATACATTCTTTTACTTTAGTCTTGCGTTTGCTTAAGATTACTTTAAGTAAGTGTGTGCGGAGTAAGTTTAGCGAACATTGTAAGTAATATAAATTGCACCTTTATATGTTTATCGAAGGGAGAAGGTAAAAAAGTAAAACAAATCGCACACGGCGGAAACTTCAGTAACTATAGACGAAATGGAAGAAATGAACGTGCGAATATGTTATGGGAATATTAGGGGAAACTTTTATGACAATAATAATGAAGTGCTGAAAACTGTGTAGGCGTTACACAGTGTCGGCTAGCTAGGTATTACTCATTGAAAAAAAACTTTATATCCACGTGTCTGGTACACGCGTAATGCCTGTATGTAAACAAAGACGTTTACATACAATGCCACAATGTGTCGAAGGCGTTCAAATGCATCGCGTATTGTCGTCGCTTACGAAGTAACGAAAATGACGTCGCTTTGTAAAAGTAACGAAAGCGAAATTACAATGCGCTTTTTAATGGACCGAATATACGAAACACGATCTTTCTCTTCCACATGGGAAATCGATACTCGACCTCGAGAGAGATGCGCTAGTGTACATATATTTTTTTATTTCCGCCTTTTTCCCCCGTGCAATTAGATGTATTTACGCTCTAGCCCACGTCGGTCTATAAAATCAATTCTGCGCTTTGTCACCGTGCACTGTCCGCCGTACTTTACGAACTTTTTTTAGAGCCCCCGTATATGGCATAATTCATATCGCGGCTATATCGAGGCTATATCGATACGACGCTGCTGTGCAAAGAGACTGCAAAATGCGATCGGCGCGACGCTCGCGCGTTCTCGCAATATCGTAAAAGGGGCGGCACCTTTACTCGCGGCGAAGAATTCGTAGACTCGATTCCAGGATTCTCCGGATTGGATTATTCGCGCAGCGCGCCGTCTTTCCTGGAAGACGGAAACGGGATCTGGATGCCTTGAGGGACAGACGGCGCACCATCAGCAGCAGTAACAGCAGCAACGGCGACGGGAACGCACGTCGATTTAATCGGTAGCCAAGAAAGGGCCCACATAAATAAGATCTATCTCGGGAGGAACATGAGAATCCTTTACCGCGTAGAGATAGAGGCCGGGACACCCCGTAGATAAGACACGGCCTTTCATCGCGCCGCCAAGCCCGACGCGATAAAGCGTTGTCTCCGTGACCTGACGTGCCTTAAATCCCGCCACGGTAACGTCTACCAGCTACCGCATGTCGAGGCTCTTCTCGCCTCGGACGAGCAGTACGCTCGTTGTCGCAATAACGGTGTGTCGGAAATTACCTCGCGACGCCCTTTAAATTTCTCCTTCCTTCACTTTTTTTTCCTCCGACGGTGGTCCGTGTACATTGCAGGGACCATCGTTGATAGCCGGGAGAGGAAAAATTTACTGCGAGATTACGGGTGGCGACATGCCAGCGAGGAACGATTATCGCGACTCACTGCGCACCGGCTTTCTTACCCGATAGATCGTCTTATGGAAATCATCGCGATATGCGTAATACGCAAACAGGTGAAATGCATACGATGTTGTGCAAAGTGATACCGATGTCGTAGAAATTAATTGATAATATCGTAAAATCATGATGGCAAAAATTGTGACCTGCGACCATACGTATAACGAATACGGCATTTCATGCGAATGGAGACATCGTCCAAGATGACAAACGCTTCCATCGATTGTTGTTAATTTTTACCGTATGGTCGAGTCGGTCTCTATTACGTTCTTATAAAAGTTAATTTACGTTACACTCCGCCGCGGATTAAAATTCCGATAATCCACGATCCGTTACGCTGGAATTCACTATTATTATGCCCTCAGCGACGTCAATTTCTTCCCCCTCCCTTCTCCCCAATAGCTATGCGATTATTTCCAATGCTGACATAAACGAGAATCTAAATTAACCGATATCGAGATTAATTAAAACGCATCAATTTCTCACTGCGAGAACCAATCGTGCGATCGGCGAGGCTCGAAGCGCGTCATATCGCGGATACACGTTGCAACGCACGTTCCGAAACCCCCTCTCTCCATTCGACCTCGTCCGTTCCTTCTTAATTAAAATCTCTTGGAGCAACAAGCGCAAATTGGCGGCAACGATTGCCGCGGTCGGGAAACGCACGGCGGCGAAATCGGAAAAAGGAAGAAGATACCCCGGCGAGGTCGTCGAGGAGGGAACGGGAACGATGGTAACCCTCTCCGACGGCGAGAGAATTACTTTTTCCCACGGGGGCACCACCCACGGCGGGGTGCTCGCCCAGGTAGATACACGCCTGAAGCATGCACACTTTCACGGTATCCGGTCGTATCTAACGAGTCGTTATGGAAATACGTCGAAGCATAATGATCCGGAGGGGGTATAATGGGGATGATGCTTACCTACCGTCTCGCCCGCTTGCGATGCGCCTCCGCGAATTCCGCGCCTGGAAACGAGAACGACTCGCCGCGGATCCGATTCGATTCGAACGACTTCGAAAAACGTTGTTCTCTCTCTTTCTCTTTCTCTCTCTCTCTCCTCTCTTTCTCTCTTTTCCTCTACGCAAAAATCCGCGCGCGCGCGCTAAGCTCTCTCCTAAGTACCGGTATTTAGCCCGCCGAACGCGACCGGCACGTTAAATACCGGGCTGTTAAATGCGGCGGTGCTGAGCACCGGTACTCTCGGCGCGATCACACACGAGCGGAATACCCGCGCTGTGACTCACCACGGTGGACCGGCCACTGCGCGCGCGTATCGTGGGATATTCTCGGCATACGCGCGTTATTCCGACGGTAAAGGATTTTTCTCTTTTTTTTCCTCTCTTTCTCTCTAGCATCTCTCGGTGTCGATGCACCTCGATGATCGGCGCGGCGCGGTCGTTTAATGCAGCGCGACTGACGATGCTCTACGCGCGCCTGGTATCCGCCTTACGACAACGATCCGCTCTCGCCTTTGCTCGTATCTACAAGCGGTAGCTAAAGCGGCGGGATACGAAACCATCCGGTATGTTGAAGAACACGGAATGGTACTCTGTGATGATCGCCAGGAAAGAGATCTGCTTCTCAATGATACAGAACAGTATTTCTCAATTTAGCGCGAGCATTCGGTCGGTTTTCAACCCGTTTTGTATTATTACTGATATGTACTGTACATTAAAACGTAGGTACTATTATTAAATATATTTTTCTAACCATTCGATTAGAAAAATATATTTAATAATAGTACCTACGTTTTAATGTACAGTGCATATCAGTAATAATACAAAACGGGTTGAAAACTTTCTTATAGAACGAAACACCCTGGCACATGACACGAACTCTCCGCGCGGCGTGGATCTTTTTCACGCGAAAACGGGCACAGGAAAAAGGACGGGAAAGGAGGTCGATTTGTTTCGGGATAGAGCGGTCAAATCGCGGAGGGATCAGAGATACGGCAGTTATACCCTCTTGATATATCGTATCGCGGATCTATGATCCCCCTGGAGGTTCCTGCGGTGGACCCGTAATCCCGAAACCCCTCTATAAAAGTCCCCCCCTTCCCCCGTGAGAGATAGTTCCCCGTAATACGATAGAGAAACTCGGTAGATCTTTATCGCGCTTTCCGATCGGTACACGAGCCATATGTCGCCCTCCTCTCTCTTTCCCTACTTTGATATTATTTATTTCGCGTGCCTCCCCGCATCCGAAACGCATCGCGGATCGCTCCTCCACGCCCCGTGAATTATACGGAATTGCCGAAAATTGCCTCCAATTTTCGTCCGCCTAACGCGTGCGCGAATCGCTCCACCGTGAAATTCGTTAAAGTTTCGGGAGAAAAAAGAAAGGCAGATAAAGATAAACGAGTAAATTGCGAGTATAAGCAATCTGTAACTGTGAATAAGTGTGTACCATTGCTCGCAATCACCTATTATTTTCTTTGCTGAAAAATTTTAATTGCGTCATCAAACGTAACCTTCCAATAAAACTCGAAAATTTCTTCGAAACTCTTACGAAGTCGCATGAATTATGAAAAAGAGCCAGCGAGAAAAAAAGGTGCCTAAAAGTTTCGAAGGACCTTCCCCATATATGCATTCATAAAATATGCTAAAGCTCATCATCTGAAACTATGCTCGAATGCGGACGTAATCATAATAGTTATGAGTTCTCGGGCTATGCATTTTTCGTTAGACGCCGCGAGAATAAGGGGAAGCGAGTGAAACTTTCCGAGCGCGCACGTAAAATATGCAGAAGTCGACGAAACCGGTGAGTGTCATCAATGAAACTCCGTGAGGAGGCACGCCGGTTGGGCCGGACCCACGTCAAAATACAAAATTGACGGGCGATTTCCCATGAAATTGATGACCGTCGTGGCCGGCGCCACGGACCCCAAGATTAGCCACAGGCGTCTATGGGTTATGAATGGACCACCGTTTTCTGGATTGGCCTCGAACAGGTACACCGAAAGTGGTCTGTGGCAACGGAAGAGAATGAGAGAAAGAGAGAGAGAGAGAGAGAGAGAGAGAGAGAGAGAGAAAGTGTGCCGTACCTCGTTGGAGTTTCATCAAACGAATCTTTTGTTCTCAGCGTTTGGCATATTTGGGAAGTCAAACGCATCAGCTTATTAGTATATCGAGTATAACGAGTAAACGTTATCGTTAATTGATTGTCAAAATAAAAACATTTTAATTAATTCGCTTTAAAAATTAAAACTCGCTCTAATTAATTCGCTCCAATCTAAATTTACCTTTAAAATACTAATTATCATCGATTTTAAATTTAAACGTTGATCTTTATCGCCTTTGAATTTGAAAATTCACAATCGTGATAGTTAAATTACAGATGCATCGTTGCGACGCGTATTTGGCCCTCTTTAAATTCCCGCGTTTAGGGAGAGGAACACATCGGAGGGTGTTTCACCTTTCCGAGTGCTTTCCTTTGTCAGGAAAATTACAGTCGCGGCATCAAGGGTATACCCAGTGTGTACCTACGCGTTTGCAACGCCGGCGCGGCGAATTGTTTGCTACCGCGGGCCGCATTTGCGCCACGTATAACCGTATACTTTGGGTACTTCGATACTCCGCAATTCCCTCTTTTTGTGCATTATCGAGGCACAGTATAACGCGCACTTTCCCTTCCCTTCGCATGCACGGCCACGGCGATAATCCAAGGTGTGTAAGCTCGCAAAACGTGAGCAGACCGTACAGAACAATCTACATAGTTCTTTCTAGAAATGGCAACATTTCTGAAAATGTATATACGTTTTTTTCGTACGACCGGAAGGGTGTTGCCTTTTAAAAAAATGCCGATTGCTTTTTTTATATTATTATCTAATGTATAATGTTCAGAAAAAATAATAGCTCCAAATAAGTAATTAAAATATATTTTAGTCAAATATTCTATAAATGTGAAGAAAGTATTATTGTGTGCAGTTCAGATAAGATCAGTGTGTCGTTTGCAATACCAAAATCGTGACTGCTTCCGTCATTAACGAGCGTTACGTTAGTTTTTGCTAGCGGATCAATCACGGATCAATGTTTAAGCCGGCCGGTAACTAGAAGAGATCTGAAACAGAGAGATCTCTCGAAGCCATTTTACAGGGTGGTCCCTGATTACGTTGATCGCCCGCGAGCCCGTCCGTATCGGGTAATTACAACTTTCTGACCGGTCGCGCGGGCAAGCGCGGCGCGCGGCAAAAAGTGTGAACTATCTCTTCGAGGCTCGTAAAATATCAGACGAGGGACCAGGGAGATTAATGGGGAAAATGGGCTGCGAGCTGCGAGAAACCGCGAAGGCGTCGCCCACGGCGACGATAGAAAAGTGGCGCTGGGCAGTAATTTCGAGATCGTTGAGGATCTCGCCTAACGGTTATTACCGCTGGTTACTTCGCGTAACGATCTCGCTCGCAGGACGACGGGGACAATCCGGGAGTTCGGGGCCCAGGATGCGGTCGATCTTCGCGCCGTGGCGTAAATCAGCAAAAAATCGAGCGAACGAAGAGAGCGAGAATAGGAATTCGCAATGGGATCAGAGACGGAATGGCGCTTGGAAGTGTTTCGTGACGGAAAGCGGTTTGCTATAATCGCAGGATCTCTTGAGAATTTTTTTTTTAACGTGCGACTCTCGACATTCAGAAATGTTTAACTGCTTTCAGTATTCGTCCGCGCGCGCGACGATTATGATTAAACCATTTAAGTATGAGTTTTTCCAAATTAAAGAGTCCCCGAAAAATTGCCATCATCAGCCCCTTTAAAATGTTCGGTCGCCTTTTTCCTCCCTCTTCCAATTTTCCATGCGTGGTCCCATGTGGCCTTTCCGTTTCGACCACCGGAGAACGACCCTCCGATTTCATTTATCTCTGATAATTATCTGCGGCTACTGCAGAAGACAAAAGCTATTTCAACTCGACGATCATCCAAATCGAATCGGTTCTTCGAAAAACTTTTTTTTTCTTACGTTCGAAATTCTTAGCAATATTATAAGTAAAACTACGAATTTTTACAATCGATACAAATAAAAACAATCTTTGCAATCCTAAAAATCGCAGCGTTAATTCTTTTAGATACAAGATTACGCCGTGATTACCGATTGCAAAACCGAGAAACTGGTTTTATTATTAAGCCGCGAGGCCTTTGAGCGAGGTGCTAATTATTTGCGCGCGGTAGTGATCATTAATCGAGGCCGACGTTGTGCAACACGCGCGCGAGGGCGGCAACCTAGCGCCACGAAAAAAAGCGAAAGGCCGTGTCACGGTTTTCGCGGTGTCGCCCCGACTTAGTCGGCGTCAAACGAGAACGGAAGAGAGCCTTGTCGGTCTTACGCTTCGACGGCAGCGGTGAGCCGCAGAGGGCTGCTCCTCTCCTCGTTATCTCTCTCCCTTTCTATTCTACGACAAACAGTGCCGTTGCGTTGCCGGCGATGTTTGCTACGCGTCCGTCATTTTTTCCGAGTTAATCTAATACCGGTGTCGTTGACCCTTGAAAATAAAAAAAAACGTACATTTCTTGTTCTGATTAGAAAAAGAACGCAGATATGTCACAGAATAAAACTTTAATTCTCGAGCAACTCTCGTATTCCTACGTAAGAGTATTAGAGTCTCTTAGCGATATAAAGTAATTTCTTCGAATTTTTCAGAATAAACATAATTTAGGAAGACCACTCGTTTTAAGCACTAAATCAAATATTATTCCTCTCTATCTACCGCGCGTCACGCGGAGGAAAGAAAAGATAAATAGTTAAATATATCTATGCAGCGTTGTGGATAAGTTTTCTATTCTTGCGTTACCGTCATACATTTTTATCGCTTTTTTTTCGGAGCGCGCGGTCTCTATCCTTCTATTTTTTACCGACCGCACCACATTTTCTGCGAAAAGAGGTGCATTCACGGGTTTTTATCGCATCAATTTTTTGGGGTTGCTCTTTTCCTCTGCAGCGACCAATTTCGCCGCTGTAATTTTAAATGTAAATACAGAATGGGGGGAAGGGAGCGCCGCACGCACGGCCTACGGTTATCGAGATCGATTGCGAATCGGGAACAATTCAAATATATCGCGTGATAATATTTCGTTCGGCCCTATCGAAAACTGCAAATGTTTTCATCGGACGGATAAAAATCGTCGTCCATTCTCGCGCGTCGGGATATTTTTATTCCGCGCGTTCATTGAGCTTTCTAATCGACATCGTGAAATCGAACGCGATTTTTTTTTATGTGTACGCTCGTCCGCTGTCGCTTTTGTTTGCTTTAGCGCGACTGGTTGCGGCACGGCGATATAATTACAGGCTCGTTAAACTCTAACGACAGCCAATCCAAGGAGAAACATCTGGAGCCGATGCGTCGTGAAGTGATTAGATAAATTGTCCGATAAATATGACATTTATTGGCGCGGCGTAAAGTAGCGCGCGACAGCGCAAAGGTGCACAAACGCGTGTCGATAATAACGATAGTCGATAGAAAAGCCGATTGGCGACGAGACAGCGTTAAAGCGCATTTGTCTTTCGTGTCATTTTATTCTGTCTCAACGAACAGTCTCGATTTCCCAATAGGAGGTACAACGGAGCTAAATTACGTAAAGCATGATACCGAAAAAGGAATCGTTGAGAGTCACTTTCCGTTCTCGTGCTCTTTGCCCTTTGTGCACCTTCTCACCTCCGCGCGTATTGTATTTTCCCGGAAGGAAAAAAAACGCGAAATTATAATTCGCAGCAATCAAGTATCCAATTTTCAGATTCGAGCCCGCCCGTTTAATTATTCGCGACATCCGAAATCCCGGAAGGTGCGATTGCTGCCGGGCGAAAATGTGTTTATTCGGGTTAACGCTGCGCCGCGCGCAGAGCGAGATGAACGCGGAGTAACGCTAATTAATATTTACCCTCCGACAACATCGCACTACCGTGACGCACTAAACATTCCCGAAGTGTGCCGCCCTTCCGAAACAGTTGCGACACTGTCGAGAAAGGAGAAACGAAGAAATTTATCTCTAGTTTAAAAAGAAGATTATATAATTTTATCTCGTTTCTGAAAAATAAAAATTATAGATTTCTTTTTCTTTTATAAATATATAAAAAAGAATTGAAAATTACGAATGGGTCGATTGCTATCACTTTTCAAGATTTTGCTTTAATTTGATGCAGATCTTCTGCAAAAGATCATAAAATCGAATACGAATTTAAGAATATCTCTCTTCGCGTCGCTCAAATTTTCAAGAAGGATAAGACGCTTAGAAAAGTCGCGGAATCATCATTGATTTCAGAGACATTAGACGAAAGTCATCTCGTTCATCCATTAGTGGATTAATCGACCATATCTACGTGTCCCTGTATCCCTCATCTCTCTCCTTCTCTCTTTTTCCATCTCTCTCTCCCTCTCGCTTTCTCGTTCGTGATGCATCGGCCGCGCGCGCACATAAAAGCCTGTTCTGGGCATTTTCGTCGTCGGGGAGGGACGCGGCCCTTCCACCAGGATATACGATATGCTATATGTCCCCTCCGTGCCCCTTCCCCGCGTTATACTCCCCATCCTGGTGGGGACGACGACCGCCTCTAGAAACGCCCTTCGACTTGCTTCACCCGACGCGCGTATGCTCCACGACGAACAACGACGACGACGACGACGACGACGACGACGACGGCAGCAGCGATACTATGCAATATACTCGCGATATACGCACGTATGCAGGTACATACGTTCCTACGTGAGTACATGTGCGCCTCTGCTGATGCGTGCGCCACTCACACGCGCCCACACCTGGCCCTGCATGCGCGTGCACGTACGCACGGCGCGCGTATGTAGGGCAAACTGCATGGCGGAGCCCGTTCACAGTCTTCCGCAGTCTGTTCCCGACGTCGGGAAAAGGAAGGGACGAAGGGAAGCTAAAAACGGTCATCCCTCGGTATCGCTCGAACGTGACACGCACGCACGTACGTATACGCGCGCCTTCTTACGACGGGTGCCTCCCGGAAAGCACGTACTCCGGTTACTCGCGAATTAAAGCGACGGTGTTACGTACGGATTACAAACATCGTTCTTTTATACACGGAAGAGACAAAAAGGGTCGTCGTTTCAACGCGCACAGTGGGATTTTACATCCGAAGCGAAGCCGGGGAGAGCATGTCGCCGTTAGTTTGCCTGCATTCCAAGCTGGACAGATCGACGAATCCTCTTACAGAACGTAACATTGTTGTCGACGAATAAATATTATAATACTACACGTGGAGATTTCTTATCCGAGAAGCAATTCGAGTCGGTTATATATATGATGAATTCCCCGCGGCGATAAACGTGAGCGTGCAGAATTCATCTATGTCGAAGTTATAAGTACGCGATTGCTCGTGTAAAAAAAAAAATCGACAATCAGGGGAACGGAAAATGAAGTTAACTTACAGTGCACCTATGCGACATTAATTCTCAACGAAAAGTGCCTTTTGCTCGAAATCAAATAATATTTCACTGGCGATTTTACATATCGTACGCAAACACCCTTCATTTTTCATTGATAAGCTTTTCTATTTTTTCCGATCTATTCGTGTTTACGTGCGGCGCGACGAATAAGTACAATGTCACGTCGATGTATCTTATACTGTACGGGAATGGAATAATGCATAATAATTAATTCTAATTTACATTATGCTGCATTTTATCGCATCGACACGCATCATGTTCCCCGGGACACTTGTCACGAGCTGTCAAATGCTTGGCGACACGTAAATGTTCGCGTATCGTCGGGCGACCCGGCTTTTACCGTGTATGATAGAAAATCGCGCTAGATGCATTTAACGCATTCGTGTACACGCGTGGGGAATGTAATGCAACGCAACGCAACACTGACGCACCGACCGCCACCGCCGCCGCCGCCGCCGCCGCCGTCGCCGCCGCCGGTATTTTTTAATAGAATGACAATAGAGAGCTCAACAGTCGGGCGGTATCCAATTTTTTTTTCAATTTGCCGCGAGACTCAGGGCGTCCGGATTCGACACACCCCCGGTATAACGCGCGCTCACGCGCACGTGGGTTAACGGAGGGGACACTCCGCTGCCGTTCGCGTTACGAACAGCGATGGAAACATCCAAAACAGAAAAAACGAAAAAAAAACACGCTTCCACTCCACCCAGCGCTCCCCCCTCCCTCTCCCTTCCCCATTGCGCTACCCTCGGAGAAAATGCCGACGAAATTTACTTCGCCTCCGGTAAGGTCGTGGAAATGATATCCCGCGGCTGGCGCCGAAAATTTCACGGGGTACCGCGCGGAAAATTCACCAACCCGAAAATCGCGCGGCGTTCATTTCGCCGCTCCGCAAAACGGGCGGAAATGTGAATTTTCGACAAAGAGATACGACGAACAATCTGATTCACCGCGCGCAATTATCCGGGCGGATATCACCGACGTGCACGGAATAACTATCTCTTTTTTTTTTCTAATTTCGTTTCTAGCGGTTTCAAACGCGGTAAATATTCTGGAACGCGTTCTGTGTATATTCGCGAATGTATTTCGATTATTTACGCGTCAAGACATAAAGACTAACTAATATATCGAAATACAGATGAAACTTGCGTGCGTGGCGCAGTTTAAAAAGAACGTGGGCGCTTTCGACACGAACTCGCTATTATCGGAAGCAATACACGAACATCATGCTCTTTTGTTGGAGACGAAGCCTTCCAATTATCAACAAAAATGACGAGGCCGTATTCTGGTCAATATCTAGAACCCCCCTCCCCTAAAAAAAGAATTTTTAATTACCGCTTGTCACGAGCTAGAAGAGTAATTGAAAACACGTTTGGAATTCTTGTGTTACGATGACGCGTATTTAGAAAACCTATGTGTATGAATCCAAAAACGGTAGACAAAATAGTAATAGCGACAATACGTTTACACAACTATTTAAAAACAATTAATTAGACCAGAACGTATAAGACCAGAGGATAATAAATTATTATTGTTCATCGTTTTACGTTGACAAGAAGTAAGAAGATGGCAGTATTAATTGTACCAACAATTTGGAGGAATGAGCATTGAGCATTCTACAGGTGTTGAATGTATTAAACCAACCAGTGCTCATCGAACAACAGCACAAACATGTAAACAATGAGATATTATTATATATTATTTTTTAACTACTGATGCAGTCCCATGGCAAATTGATTACATCAATACAGGTTTAGATAGAGATCCGCACTAAGTAAAAGATTAATAATTACTTTTTATTCGTAATCAATTTATTATAATGAATTCTTATCACACGGTACAAATTAAAATAATGCTCATATCAATGTATGTGTGCTATTACATCTATTTATATTTTATCTTTTCTCTAGTTTAATTTACATAATCCGCCTTTCTAGACTTCATACAAGAAATAGTTATAATAAAAATAATTTGAATGTTGTAATGTTTATTACACTCTTTATTATATTTCAGAAAGTTTATATTTTAAAATTTAATTTATCTAATTTTTTTTATCTTTTTTTAACAAAGAATATAAAAAGACATTATTTTATCAAAATTAATTATCATATATATATTTCTTATAAAATGTAGCAAAAACTCTTTTTTGCTACATTTTATAAGAAATTTATAAAATATAAACTTTCTGAAATAAAATTACCTATGTCTTATCTACAAAATGTTCAGAATGATCTAAAATACTTAGAATCGCTTGTTTTTTTAATTTTTTTTCGAATGTAGGCATTTTTTTTAATTCTGCAGCTATCAACAAATTAAATTTTTCATCGCGTATTAATTCATCAGAGCTATTTGAAACCATTTGATCAGATGATTGATTAGTCATAGGAACATCTTGAAGAGTGTCTTTTTTAACATCATCAAGAACTGTAAATAAATCGCTTATACAAGAATCTATGCGTTTGTTTATTTTGTTTAAGGGATCAGTATTTTTATTGATTGGTAATGTTTGTAGCGCAGGAGACGACGAATCTCTTGATACTAAATCACTCAATGCTGAATCTCTTGATACTGAATCTCTCGATGCTGGATCTCTTGATACTTTTGGTATTGAATCTCTTAAATTTGTTAGTACAGCCATGCCAGAAAAACTATAAGTTTCGTCTTGAGGTGATGGTAACGGTGTGTTTGTTTCTATTACATTTTCAGTTTGATGTGTATCACTTTGAATATTTAGAAGACTAGGCGTTGTAAGAATAAAATTAGTTGATGTTTCGGATAATTGTATATTATCAGGAGAGACATGTGGTAAATTCTCATTAAAATCAGTGTTTGGTATCTCTGAATAATTGGATGGAATCGTTTGATTCGATGAAGAAGCATTACTTGTGACTTCATTGAAATTAGAAGAATAGATATTTATCATATCAATTAATTGCTTTTCTACAGTTGGATTAATTCTTGAATATCCCCTACAAAATGATAATCATTAATATTATATATTATCATTATTATATTATCATTTAATATTATCACATATTTTATATTAAACTAACTTTCTTCGTTTGATATGTTGTTGTAAAAATAACATTTTGTCGAATAATGGGAATTTAATTCTGTAAATGTCCACCCTGCCAATTTGTGTTTCTATCTTGCGCATCTCTTTTGTGAACCGATCACGTAAGCATATCCATCTGTTTTTACAAGTCTTAACTACAGTAAATACATACATTAATACATATGTATATATATATATATATATATACATTAATTTTGCTTTGTTTATATAAAAAATTCCCAAATAAAAATTTAAATCTTACCTGAAATATGCAATATATTAGCAATTTCGAGCCAAGAATTTTCCCTCATTTTTAAATCTTTAAATTCTTTTAAAGAATGATCATATAAATTAGGAAAATTTTTTACACTATCTATGAGCAGTTCATCATACGTATTTCCAGAACTTTCCACGCTGTGTTCAAATATTTGGTTGTTTTCATTTTCATTAATACACGCTTCATTATCAGTACAGTAGCATTCATCAAAAGAAGCCATCTTATCTTTTCTTTTCATAGTCCACCTTTATCACAACCGTGATGAGTACATACGATCAGACAGATGATCATTTGTGACTTGAATGTAAAAAGTAAAAAGTAAGAATTTCATCCTTAGATTCGTGTGTTGTATGTAAAAGTGCCACGTAGCTACGTCGGGAAAAATTTAAAAAACTGCTATCCACGAATGATAATCGCACGTGTTCTCGTTTTTTCTTCGAGTCGCGAATTTCGACCGCGCAAATGGAACGACGCTCATTCTTTATTAGAGCAAAAATTACGTAAATATACGAAAATACTAATAGGGAAATCTATAGTATACGTAATGTGTAGTGTAATATTTTCTTACATTTTTATATGCGAAATTTTTCGAGAATAAGGATTCAGATCGGCGAGAAACAAAACTGTGCTTTTTATTTAAACCGCTTGGCAGTTAACCGCCCTCCCGCGCCGCGCGACGTTCCTTTTAATTTTACTTTTCTTGCTCCGTTTCCACCGCGCGTGCGACGACGACGTCGACTAACCGCGGAAAAAAAATGAGCAAACGGGTAACATCGTGAAACTACCTACCAAGAATAAGAATACCAGCGTTCCCTTCCCGCTTTTTTTCCGTGTGCCTCGTTAACGTCCCTTTATCTTCCGAAATTTCTCTCCTCGAGTCGCGCGAGAGTAACTCCCCGGAAAAGAAGAAAAGATTTGGAGTAACCACATCAAAGGCACGGGGATGCTCCGATAATAAGGCGACATGAATTATACACAATCTCGTTAAGATTAAATCTAAAATATTTTTTAACAAAACTGATACGTGTTCGCAAATAGACTGTTTAAGTTCCTTACATGTTCTGAAAACTCGCGTATTTTTATGTTTCACTTGTTCTTTCTTCGAGTGTTTTAAATATTCCCTTTTTTTCGGTATTCGAACGAATTGAAGCATTTTGTTCCTAACCGAGCTGAAAAACACTCTTACGCGACTAGAGAAGAGAAAATTCGAAAGATAAAGGGACGTTAACGAGGCACACAGAAAAAAAAAGCGGGAAACGAACGCGATATTCTTATTCTTGGTAGCTAGACAAAATAGCGTCTATCGTCGCCATTTTTCGTCCTGCTACAAGGAGTACCACGAGGAATCCATCACTTTCGGATCGCGAGGGCGCGTCTTACCCCACGAAACAGCGCGCGGACGTCCGTTAGGGACGTTGTACGAGGGTTGTTTGCCGATGTTAAGAGGTACGGACGAGCGGGGTGAGGAAATGTCGCGTCAGACGTCGCCAGGAGGGTTTCGATTGGGCCGTTCAGTGGCAAAAGACAGATCGTCCGGGATCGCCTTACCGCCTGTTCGATTCTATTAAACCGACCTACTCTATCTCTCTGCGCGCCCTTCGGCGCCCTACCACACGTACACACAGAAAAAAGAGAGAGAAAGAAAGACAGAGCTTACCGTGGAAATCCATCGGTGACCCCAACGAAACTCATTCCTATCTCGTTTCAATTTCGCCCGGAACTGTCTCTCTTTTCGTTAAGATCAATTTATGGCTTCCTCTCACGATCGCGTCTCCGCTGATGAAATCGGGAAGTAAATGTCGCGAGGTTCGTGTTGTAGGAGAACTTTGACACAGTAAGAAACTAGATTGAGAGCGACTTTTATTTAGACTTATCAAGATGCCTGCTAACCGTGATTTGATTAATTCGCCTTTCGCTCGAATTTGATGAGTTATTCCGAAAACACGACGGCCGAAGTTTCGGGGAGTGGGATTCGCGTTGTCGTTAGCTGATTGGTGCGCGAAATGAACGGTAGACAAGTCACGGATATTGGTATGTATAAGAATAACACACATAAGACCTACATAAGAAATATATACAAACAAAGGTAATAAGAAAATAATGTAAAAGATGAAAACAAACGGACAAGGTCTAAATTCACATTAATACGATGTAAATAAGACGGAAACAATATTTACATTTAACTTAATAAATTAATGATAAAGTTATTTCTCGCTTTTCTTCGAACAGCTCGATCTTTGCGCTTTTTCGTTTTGCTCTTCCGTTTTTAATTTAATCGCTAATTCCACACGTTAATTAGACAATTACGTATAAGCAATGATGATTGATAATAGTCTTATCCTATGAATTATCTCATATATATTCTCATTTTGAGGGAAAAATAAAGGTGCAATCAAAGAAATATAAGGAAGTGTACGAGTAACATTTTCATCGCATTAACGAGACTACAGACAAGTGAGGATGTGAAATAAAGACGCGACTAGTGATTTTCGCGTTATTAAATTTATGCGTATAATAAGCCTCACGATTAGTCATCAGGGCACGCGATTACGCATTTCGGGATTCCATAAAATGCTCGATTATTCAATGTCGCCGTAACGCGAACGCGTTTGTGGAAAATTCATCGGTTTCGATTGGATTGCTGGGAAGTAGAATGGCTGATTACGCTGTCAGAACGGACAGTCGGTAAGTACTAACGCGCGTGCACACATACGCACACATACGCGTGAAATAATCGACCTTGCGAAATGAATGCCGCTAGTTGGAATAATATGCCAACTTCATGGATGATGCATGGCCCGCTGAGTGACAGCTGTCACGCTTGCGGCGTACTCGGACTTAGAGTTCTCCGGCGTTCGCCAAGATATCGCAGACGGGCTTTGCGAAAAATCGCCGGCCTGAGGAACAATGACGCCGACAGCTGCGGAACTAGGCGAATCCGAAAGCAGCCGCGCGCGCTCGCTCGTGAAATTTTCAGTCGGAAACACGACAGGTGACGTATCCACGTAACGACCTACAAATTGAATATTAAAGCGCGGAAAAGCGGCGTTTACATGTGCGTGTATGTGTGTGCGGGAAATGAGAGCAGGCGGAAGTACGAGAACAAAAATGTCAGAGGAGACGGAGACAGATATCTCCTTCAAGAGATTTATCTTCTTTACAGATATTAAAAATAAAGCTGTTTATTATATATCGACGTATTCTACAATGTTGTAAGCTAAGTATATATCTTCGCGATTAATCTATCGAATTTTATGCATTTATACATATATTCCTTAAGAAAATGTGTAAAGTAGCGGTAGTCTATAGAAATGTGATCAAAATTTAGAAAAAAACTTTCAAAATTTATCAAAGGAAAAAACTGATCGGTATGTATTTTTTAAATTATAAGATTGTTAACTCTGTAAACACTTTGAGATCTCGGATGGAGACGTCCATTCTGTGCCAAATACCGAACTCATTTACTCAGTTTCACTGACAGAAACAGCGCTCGCGACTCCAATCTAACGGCGGTAAAATCCGCGTCGCAGATTTCTCGTCGTCCGCTAAATTGTTCACCGAGTGCCACCTATACGGGAACGCCGCGGCCGGCATTAAGACGGGGAAAAAATAGACAATTAGCCGTTTGGCAGACAAGTGTGGCGTACGCGGCCGTTAACGAATGGGGAAAAGGAGGGCTGTTAGTTAGCGCGGGCGTAGAGTTGGCGCGAAAAAGGAGATAACGGAGCTCCGAACACGGATTATCGCCGTTATAATTCTGCAATAGAATTAACTGCGGTCTTACTCTTCGTTTAACACTATGTGGCTCTCCTATATCGCATCTTACGATACATGAATTCTTGTTTGCGGTTCTTGAAGTTTGTTTCTTATTAGAATCCACTTACGATATCCATTTTTATTTTTTTTTCTGCATCACTTTGATTTTTACTTATGTTGGATATTCAGTCACTTCATATTGATCTTCTCGCGTGTACGTAGAGGTTCGTTGAACCTAATGTTATTCCCGAGAAGGACCGTGTGGAAGTATTGCATATACAAGTGAATAAGTTGAATATAAAAGCAGGAAATAGTCGACAGTTGGCGAACGCCTCTTCGCCTCATCAACTTGCTTGCTTACTTACGTGTAAATGTTGCAACCGTTATCACAGTCGTCTACTTCCTTCTTTGAGTTTTCGCCCGACGGACCAATAAACGTTACGTCCACGCACCGCGAGTATATAAAGTTTAGTTTCGCTGAAGACTTTTCGCTATACGAAAGGGAGGGAAGGCGGGAGGTGAGCGTATACGGTCTATCTTACAAACGAGACTTGCAAGCTCTCGTCTTGCATACGTTATGCCTACACGTAAGACACGTAAGAAAATAGCTCGCGTGTCTCGCAACGTGTTATAGGTGTAGACTGTTGTAGACTGTCATTGCCCATTCCGCAGCCGCCCAAAATACCGGTCTTTCCTTCTACGAGGGCGCAATTTCGGTGACGCGTCCTCTCGCGCTAGCGGAAAATGTTTCTCCTAGTCGCGGGGAAACACGAAAGGGAAGGATACGATGGGTGAAAGGAGTGAGAGGGGGCGGGGAGAGAAGCGCATCGAGCGAACGAACGAGCCGAAAGTAATAATTACGACGTTAGGACCCGGGCGCGCTCTCGATCCTGGCATGCCCCGTTATGTCATTATCCCATTTATTATAACGATCAGGAGCCACCGCGGCGGCTCGACCGGATTCCACGCCCGTTTCTCGCTCGACGGACGCAAATTGCCCGGCATCGCAGCGCAGTCCTTCGTGCACCGGCCGTCGCGGATGATACACGATGATGTCTTGATACGGAATGCACGATCGTTAATCGCCGTTTAATCCGAGTGCCGCTCCTCTCCGGGGCCTTGGCCAAACACGGACAGACGGATGGACGTGCGCGGTGCGTGCGTGCGTGCGTGCGCGCGTCACGTCGTCGTCGGCGCGGCGGACGGTCGCCACGGTTTCTCTCCGGAGTCATAAAATTTTAAGAGATAGGTCACGTCGGGAATCAGCCCGCCGTGAAGCTGCAAATGAGCGCGCGCGCTCGTTAATTCGGAGTGTCTTAAGTAAACGTTGAAGCCGAGCAAACGAGCGGTATGCGACGTCGAAAGTATAGGGTGCTGAGAAAGAGAGAGAGAGAGAGAATTACGGGGCGGTATATATTTTCGATATACATTCTTCGATCACGCTAAGATTTAACTTAGTTATTACGGGTGTCCGTTGTTAACGGCATGTTCATTAAGGATTCAGGAATTTACACGCCGACATACCTCCGCTAGCTACGAAAATCGATCCGAGATACATAACATTACACGAGTGGTGTGTGTGTGTGTATGTGTATGTGTGTGTATGTGTGTGTGTGTGTGAGAGAAAAAGAGAGAGAGAGGAGTAACCACCACTTCACAAAGAAATGCGAAAATTTTTTTTTCGACTGTACCGAAATATCAGCCCCGTTGGACGATAATGCACGAGGTGGGGATCTCTTTTCTTCTCGTATCGACTAGAATTCGTAGTAGAATTCGCGCTCGATTGTTACCGGAGGGCGAACCCCCAGGGAAATTTGCGGAGTGCGTGCGAAACGCAGCCGCGGGCAAATGATTTAGTAATGCCTGCGTGCGAAGCGAGCCGGTTTTTTGCACAGCGAGTCTGGAGAACGGGCGTGACGCGTAACGCAGGTTAGTTCAACGCGCAATTCGATAAGACGAAAATTGAAAATTATGTAAAAGAATGTACCACAGAAAAAATTGCTCTCCTTCGATACTGCGAGAAAAACGAGAGAGAAAAAAAAGAAAAGAAAGAGGCTCGTACAATACGAATTCTCTGTTCTTCCACCGTCGAGATTTAAATTGAGAAAGCAATGTAGAGGCAAAAAAAAAGTATCTCATTGAATTGATATTATCCGTTATATTTATCGCTCATCGTGCGATACTCTCTAGCGAAAGCTTATCGCTATGTAAATAAGAAGAGCGATAAAATTGAAGGCAAAGGACGCACAACCGTTGGCAGTAAAAGCACGGGCGAGCTCCGCGAGTCATATTAATGAACTTGAAAAAGTGCCCAAAGGCACAAAGTGTGCGTGTTATATGTGTGGGTAGAACATAAAGAATACACTTCGCCGATAATTAGGTAAATACGAGTGGTGCCGAGAACAAAGCGACACGGCAATACCCGACGTGCGCGGCGAAAGGATACGCCGGCGTTATCGGAACACGCGGAGAATATTAAACGCCAATTTATGCGCCGTAAATAATGACAAAATGCGTACCTATAAAACCGGAACGATCTCTTCAGACCGCGATAACTTACGCAAATTGCAAAAGTCGCGACGATCGTAATCGTCAACGGTGTGCGAGCGCGGATATAAACGCGGTCGCATCGACGGTGATTTCGCGACTATGTGTAAAGCCTACGCACCTTATACACACCGCGTACGCGGTACCTAACTATCCCCTTTCGAATAGCTCGCTTTTACATTTTTTCTGGTCGATAAGAGATTTTGCGTTAAATCAAATATGAGGTACCTAACGCGTGTGAGCCCGTAAAATTAAAGGCTCATCGTGCGCCGCAGAATCGACGTAAGTATCTTTCGCGCGCGTTCCTACCGCGATTGATATCACGAACATCGCGCGCGAAACTTCCGCGTGTCCGGACGAGTCGCGCGATGCAAATCGCGCGCAATCTCGTTGCGATTTTCGTGATTAATCCCCATGAAAACGGGTCGCGGCATCCGAGCGCGCGGCTGGGCTTTAATGTCCGCGACACGACACGTATCGAATCGGTGTTCCTCGCGCGGCGGACAGCAAAATGGCCCCCGAGAGTCGAAGCTCGCGCACGCACGCATGCACACGACGCCTCGGGGACACGCGAAGCCGTCGTAATGAACGAGCGTGCGTGTGCGTGCACGCGACGCACGCAAACGCGGAGGCCCCGGCGCGACCGAGAGACCGGCGATCACCGGCGATCTAACGTATTATATATCCAATACGATTCGTGCACGTCTTCTCGCGTCGCTCTCTACGCGGGAGAGCGTGCGCGCGGCTTGCGGATAACCGCGCGTGTCCTATTTGCACGCGGCGCGCGAATACACGTGTAAGCCCGTTATGAAAGACGCGATTGCCAATCGCGTTCGCGGCTATCCTTGTTTCTCCGGCAAATAATCGAAACCTTATTGCGTCGTAATGCGCAGATTGTCTTAAATATTATCTTAGAATAGCGGTCTCCATCCTTACATAGGGAATGCGCAAATATCGCGGGCAGAAAAAATCGCGGGAGAGGCAGAGCACGCGACGCGCGAGGCAGGCAGATGGGAAACGCTATCTCTCGGATAAGCCGCGTCCCATATCGGTCTATCGTTGAATGTCAACTAACGAACACTACTACAGGCACGTATCCATTACTAAACAAATCACGAGCGCCGTTCGACCATGCTTCTGTAAGCTCCGCCGCTGGGCGCTGGATAATTAAAGCTGCGAGGCACATTTGATCGAGTTTCGGTCGCTCTCCGTCCGACAGACCGATTGTTCCCCATTTTAATTTTTTTCGGAAAATTGAAAAAGGAATTCACCCCCGCTTTCTCGATGTTTTTATTTTTTTTGCTCGCGTGCGCGCGCGCGCGTGGATGGGATGCGCCGCTGTGCCTGTGTGCACGCGCTACGGCCGGGCGAAAATTGGAAATTGATTTCGAACGGAATTCCGAGCGATATGTCGAGCACGTATCGCGGACGATACCGAAATTTCGCGCCTATGAAATAGTTTCTCGGCTGTACCTTCGCCGGAACGATTCATCAGAATTGTCATTCGCCGTGGATGTGGGTCACGGTGGACGAGTGTATTTAGATGCGGAAGAAAAATGAAATAAAAGATTGCTGCGAATCATCACTTCGCATTTGAAATCGAGCTACACTCATTTTACAGATCTTTTTTATAGTATTCATTATATTTCTAAAAAATTATGTTAAGAAATATGCACAATATGTCGATATTGGTGTTTTCGGATATGCTGTTTGATGACATTATATATTTTAATGCGTAAGTGCATATTCTACATCGGACGCTTTACAAATGTCACCCTGACGGACTTGCATACAAACGGACAGCCTTGAAGAAATATGACTATATAACAGATGGAGAACAATGTCAGAGCGAATAAAATCGTTAGAATATGCAGAGTAAGGGCGATATCTGGACACCAGCTGAAAGCGTCTTGAAAGCGAGAAGCTGCAACCGAAGCGAGAGAATGCGTCTAAAAGACGATCTCCAGCGTGAAGGAAGGTCGCTCGCGATTCCAGTATTTCCAGTATTTCGGGTGTCCCGCGGCGAGGCGTTTCGCTCGCCGAATCGAACTACTTCATTAGCGGGAAGCCGTAATGATGATAACGCGCCTCAACCGCGAGGAACGAGACGATCGCCGACAATTAATAAAGAGCGGCGGTATCCGGTGAACCGTGCCACCGGATTGCGCCTGGGGCTAGTTGAAAGAACGAAAATATATATATTTCGAACGACCTGGCTCAGAAGCGACAGCAGCAACGTACAAAACTGTATGTACGTGTATCGTCACCAAAGTAAAAATCTCACGTCTCGTACTCGTTTTTACACAAACAAAATCTATTTTTAAATAAATATAGCGATTGATGTAACACAGAATAAATAAATATTGACATTTTTATAGTCATTACACGAGGTCCTATGTCCAATTTGAATCTTATACATTTCACCTTTCTTCGAAACACGTGCCGATTCAAAAGCTAATTATTTTTTATCATATTTCTTATACGCGTATCACGGCGTTTTACCTGGTTATTATAATGGAATATAGGGCGTATCATGGGACCACATTTCAATATATTTTAGCTTCTATTTAAAAAACAGTCCGTCCCTACGGCTTTCATCCTGTCAAATATTCCCACGCCTAATGCTTACTAGCGCCTGAAGAAGCGCACGCGGTGTCGCTTTAAAACGGGAGTAACGAGGTCCTTTCAACCGCTGTCGTCGCCAGGATGCCTCCAACCGTTCTGGTAACGCACCGTCAGTTTCCTGTTTGCGGTCCTCGACAGCCTTTCACCGATATTTACTCGCGGGCCTAGGCCCTCCCTTGGGATCGCTCTCGAAGACATCTCGGAAGGACCCTGGACTCGGGCGGCGGTGTCTCGTTTTTGTTTGCCACACCAGGATTTCCCGACAAAAGGCCCGGTGCGTCGTCATCCCTTCCATCTTTTCCCTTATAACACTAGGATTAGAGTCAAAAGGATTCCAAGTTGTTCGTGCTAATTTTTCGCTTCTTCTCACTGCTTTTCCTTCAAGGGCCCTTCAAGAGGCCTTCCTTAAGTAGGAAGAGGAGTAAATCTCCACAAAAATTCAGGTCAAACCAGAAAGTCAAGCCTCGTGATGATTCTTTAAAGTTATTGTTAGTTCGGCGCTTCCCACTTTCTATCGTTTTAGTAAACTCGTGTTTACACATAGAAAAAGAAGAAACAAAGCGAATTCTAGGTCGCGAAACGTGACACATGTTTTAATTGTGGGTGAAACTCTTTAAAGAGATTTTAATAATTATTGACGCATTGTCATGCAAACAAGGTAGCAACTGCATTTAAATATTTTATAAGATTAGATAAAAAAGATTCATTATTTGATCGAATACATTGAATTGGGAAATTAGTAAAAACTTGCAGATCAATTTTTGTCTTACATCCAACTTGCACCTATATTTCTTTTTCAATGTATCAATTATCATATAAGGTCTCCTTGACATGTTGACCACATTAGAGAGAGTGAAATTGTGACTATGTGACTTGCAAAAATTTGCAAAGAGCTACTAGAAACTACCTTTTCATTGCGACACTATTTCAAAGAGTTGAGATATTTAGAATGCAAATTCTTTCTACAGTGAAATTCTGCGAAACAATAATCAGACCAAAATGGTTTCTCTATAGTAAACCTTTTCTCCTGCCTTCTATTCAAAAAAGTAAATCTTAAAAAAAAATGAAGGCATACATGGGATAAGAACCTGGGGCCCACCGACTACGTGTCGTTCTCACACGAAGCCACGTGTCAGACCGTGTCCACGATGACGCAGCACTTATGTACGTTTATTTTTCCAAATTTCGTACACGTTCGAAGGAAAAACAAGTCACGCTGTGCCTTTCACTGTGCCGATAAGCGACCACACTCACTTTTCTTAACAAGTTTGTGTTCCACCGTATTCATACGGATCGCTTTTATAGACGTCGCTTTTCAGATAGCGTGAAAAAACATATATAATCCTTCAAAAGGCTCTTCCGAACCAAATCTTTCATAAATCTGGAAAGGGTTGGGCCAGGTGAAAAGGGCTGTCATCTATTAGCCGCGGCAAGAAAGGGGTTTGGGAGATATTTTCGAGAGGCATTTTCTGGGCTCGTGCACAAACTGGATCCTGTCTCTCTATCGAGGTAGGTAGTAAAAAAAAAAGAGGAAAAGAGAGAGGGAGAGAGAGAGAGAAAGAGAGAGAGAGAGACCTTAAGGGCGGAAGACGCACGCCCGCTGCCCCGTCACACGATGTAGGTGAACCATGCATAATGTCGTGGCCACATTACCTTTCGACGACAATCTGCTCTCATCTCTCCTCACTCTTCCTACCTTGCTCCCCTTTTCTCTTTCTCTCTCTATTCCTTCATTCATTCCCGTATTCATCTCACTCTTTTATAAGCACTCATTCGCTTTCCTCTCTTCGCGCGTAGACGTGTTTATGCGAGTGTTTACGCGCGAAAGAGAAAGAGAGAGCGCCGAAAGAAAAAGGAGATTAGAAGGAAAGAAGAGAAGAGAGAAAGAGAGAAGAGGGAGAAGAAGAAGAAGGAGAGGAGGCAGAGGAGTGGTCTTAACAAAGGTCGATCTGCCACGCACTGCACGACAGCCAGCCATTGACATCGGGTGGGCTCTGGGTAAGGAGGACTAGATTTCACGAGCCAGCGATGCAAGATCCTTCAAAGGACGCCGACGGGCAGCCGCAAAAAGGATTCGCAAAAAAAAGGACGAGGTAGAGAAAAAGAGACAGAACCACCATGGCCGTAGAAAGGGGACAGGCTTCTTCTTTAGTTAATGCTGGCTTCCGCGCACCCCGCGTCGAAAAGAAAGAAAAGACGAGAGCTAGGAGGAGGAGGAGGGGAAGAAGGGGGCCAAGGAGACAAGGCGGCCGAGGCTAATAGAGAGGAAGAGGACGAATAAGAGGAGCGCAAAGCGGGCGAGAAGCGCGGGGGAAAGAGCGAAACTACTTGACGGCGAAATCCATCGCGATAACTTAATCCCAGGATTACGCTGCGGTTAGGTATCCGCGCGGAAATCCGATCGCGCGCGCCTGACGGGGTCTGTCTGGGCCGTTGTGAAGGAACGCGACTGCTCTGTTTCCGGTTTCTCGATCGATTGCGCGAATTCGGCCCTTTCGCTGCCGTATATATGCGATTAACGCGAGGATTATTATTCGGGCGCAAAAGTCGATACACCTTAAAATTGGATTGTAATTAGACAAAGCGAAAGCGTCAACTCTTTTTGCCGATTTTTTTCTGCATAAACGCTTCGTACAAAAAATTATCGTATAAAATATTATTATTTTAATAAATATTTCTTTTTAGATTTTTGGAGAAAGATCTATATATCAGTAGAGTTAAATAGATTCAATGATATTTCTATTCCACTGATCGTCATCGTCACGAAAAATTGTATCGCGGAAAGTGCCGCATGCAATATACATCAACTATGATCGCTTCGCAATTTTGAATCAGCCTGTCACGCACGTTCAGGCAGGTTCAAGTTAGCGATTAATTGCAAACTAAAGGAGCAAGCTTAGAGTAACTATGTAGTAAGTAAGTAATTGTTTGGTTGGCGTTACGTACAGTACTTACAAAGCCGTGCTTGTCGCTGATGTTGTTGGTGAGCTTGAGTTTGTGGAAGCTCACGACCTTCTGCATCCACTGTTCGCCGCTGCTGGGCGAGTCCGGATGTATGTACATCCTCTTCGGCATTTCCGGGTCCGCCTTACCCGCTACCATCCACCTACTGCTCGCAACACGCGTAAGAATGTATTAGAAGCCTATCGAATGCAGTTTACCACGTAACATGCCTTGACAATGATGAAGATACCGGAGATACCGCTCTTCATCGTTATCTAGGAACAAACATCGCTCGGATCGAAACGCAGACCATAAGAAAAATGTCCGACGGGATGGACGTATATAATTTATTTCAACGTCAATTTCTATCGCGTATATTTATGAATGATTTAGAGTTTATATCTCTAACGAAAACGGTCTATGAGAAATATTTAATTTACGTTCCTCCACCGCCGGAACGAATTATCCAAACTAGATTATAATTCATTGGTTGATTTCTATTCGATACATCTAGCTAGACTCGACTGTAATTTGGAACGAGAACCGTGCTAATCGTGCTTCCGATAATCCGAGCAGATTCCAACAGTTTTCTCCGCAGGGCAGGTAACTCGCCTATGCATCTTCTCAGACGCAGACGACGAAACCGATGATCTAGAACGTGCCGAAAAAAAGGTTCGAATTGCCTGGTGTTTCTCGTTGGCTCGAGTAGCTACGATCCGCCGCGAGCATCAACCAGACGCGATTGTTGTCTTTTAAAGGAGGCGTGTCCACCGTTCGTACTCATTCCCAGTCGTCGCAGGTGGGTCAAACTCGAGCGCGAAGGACCGAAGGAAGAACTCGTTCGACGAGTTCCAAAGTGGCTGCGGTCGCCGACGTGATGTAATCGTTCATTGTGGTCTGCGTTTCGATCGTCCGAAAACGTCGGGTATTCGAGATGCCTCGCGAGAGTTTTCTCGAGGTGGAAGAGAGCGCTAATCGTGAGTCCCTCTGTCGGAACGCGTCGACGCGTCTGTTGCGAAAAAGTTCCCCGGTGGCGGTGCCGCCGCGCGCCGCGTCGTCGAGAAGTGCGTCGAAAGTACGTGAAAGAAATACACGGTTGTTCACTTTTGCAGCTAAGCAAATATTTGCGCCGGGCCAAATTCGAGAGAAACTTGAAACGAAAACGGGCAAACACACGTCAAAAGTCATTTTTAAATCACGAGCCGCGATACGCCGAAATATGATAATGATTATCAACGCGCCGGCTGCTTGATGAAATTTCTAGAGAATTATAATATTTATTTGGAATACACGCACGCGAAAAATATGCTTTTGAGAAGACAGAGATACGAAATTCACGAAGCATCTCGGCTTAACTAATGTGAAGGCTTGCGATCCCCATACAAGTCGAAATATAATTTCCCATGGGTCCGTCCCTTATGTAGCACTTCTGCGAGAGAATCAAACATTCATTATTTTTTTTTTTTATATAAATATTGCTTCGTTCACAAGAGCACACAAATATATAGATATTTACTAATTAAACATTTGTAAATCAATTTTCCGTCTATAATCGATTTTTCGCACGAAAAAATGCGGAAATTCAACGTGGATTTTTTTACGCACGGCAGATTGGATTAATCGTATTTAAATTCACGATAAGGTTGCATTGGGGTGTTACAGATAAATTATCTTCGACGAGTATGAGGAATTGTTCGCAGCGCACGCTCCACACTTATTTCAGGAGAGTCTCCTGGTTACAGATAGTGATAATTTACGATCGGGACCGATCCAGGATCATTATTTCAAAATATAATTTCGAAAATTGCCTGGGGAGTACCTTCTATATGTACAAAAAATGTAATTAAGTGTACCTCCCAGAAGGTTTTCAGTTATTAACGTAAGAGCTTTAATTCGTTAATTAAAAAGAATGATCCAGGATCGCTATGATCGCGCAGGGTCAAAGGTATCACCTGTTGTGAAATTTATAACGGCATTCGTCCGATGCCACGATGTCCATTAGAAGTATGTAGCTAGCCTGCTTGTCTAACCCGAACACCCTCACTTTATACGCGGGAAACATGCGTCTGCGAACAATTTTGCAATCGCAAAAAAAAAACACACACCATACATTAGTTCTGCCGTTCACTGCTGGGTTTTCGTTACTTGCTCCCCGTAAAAACGGAGAACCGTGCTTTAAAATGAACGTCTTCGGATACACTTCGGGCGCGCTTGGTCAAACAACCGATTTTAACGATCTCGACGAGTGAGAAAATATTAATTCCGTTCTACAAATTCGTTTGTGTTTAATTTTCAAACGTTGCGTATAAAGGAAACAAAGATAAAATGCAGATATCGAGAGTGGTATCGCGCGGTATATGTTGAAAGAACGCGATTCAGAAAACACTCGCGAGAGATCGTTAACACGAGTTGTCCGCGACAGTTATATTTTTATGCGAGCCCGCCTTCGCTTTCCCCACACCACGCAAAACCTCTACCTGTTGTGGAACTTGTATCTGTAGTCATCGGCGGCGACAATGTCCAGTAAAAGGATGTACTTGGCCTTGGCGTCCAGACCGGAAACTCGGAACTTCATCTGAGGAAACATCTGCCTAGACCCCCGATCAACACGTACAATTCGATTAGATCGCTTGCTCGATTTAAGCCAGCTTAGACTAGGTATCATGCAGCTCGCAACCATCGTGTCTTATCTTAGACTAGTTTAATCCTAATATAATTGACAAAAAAAAAAAACAAATACATTATCTCTGCGCACGTGATCTGAAAGTAATTTCTCGTTTGTTATCTCTGCGAAATGTACAAAAATAATGCACGATATTTCCGACATATAAAAAAATATCGAAAACGCATTTATTCTAGAGTTCGCGAAAAACTCGCCTCTCGCGAAAAGCGGCATTGGCTCGGATGTGCTCTCTCGCTCCTGAAACACGAGCTGAAAACGGATGAAACTCGCGCGAGGAACGTCGCGCGGCCGCGAGTCACGTCGGCGACACCTGGCAGAATCCTGAAAGGTCGGAATAGAAACGTGCACGAGTCAATCCTGGCCGCTGTCAGACGGCGGACGTGCCGTTGGCTTCCGAGGCGCGCGTTCCCTGGAATAAAAACCGGACCCCGTTCCCCGGGCCAAGAAAACCGACGACGGCCGTGTTGCGCGTCCCGGTAGCGGCCGTCAAAGATGCGTTCGGCCGAGGTCGGCGCGTCGAGGAATTATATTCGCCCGACGAAGAGAAGAGACGCGCGCACCGGCGCGTCGCTCGAGACACCTAGAAAATCGTCCTTCGGAATCACGTTTTTCGGACGAAATGCGAGATCCACCGTCGTGTAGCTCGCCGCTTTCATAATAAAAATTACACGGCATGTTTTTCTCGAGAACAATTGCGCTTCGAAATTCCGCATGATGGATCACATCGGGATTGTATCGTCCTGCACGCGCTAATAATGTGAAAAAGTAAACATAGTAAAACGTAGTATTATAACCTTTTTTTTTGTGCTGTAAAATACTCCCTCGGAAAATCGAAAAAATAAACACGTTTGAAAACACGGGCACTTTGATTAATTATCGTCATATGCACTAATGATAAAATGTACCATGCTCGTATCGTTCATCATGATTCGAGAATTTTTTCAGTAAAACATTCAATACGATTCAACAGCAACAATTTAAGAATGATAATTCGTAGATTAACATACATTTATATCATTACTATTATATTATCTGGCATATATTTATTATCATAATAAAATATTTATATCCGCCACGAGAGTTCATTATAATTCTTAGCTCCTTTGTAATATGCTTTCCAAGTTTCATCGCACCGAAACTGTAAAATTTGGTAAAGATACTTAAGAACCGTTATTATACTCTCAAACTTATTGACACACTTCAACGTAAAGCGTTCTTGCAACGAAAAACTTAATTACCATGATTAGATGGCAAGAGCTCGCCAAGTTAAAAAAAACGGTTTAACAGGCTGACACATCATGATGTAGTTAGAGATGACGGTATACAAGACAAGACGTGATCGGTATGTCTGAGCTCTGTGCTCAGAAATAAGCAGCCATTAATAATAGCAAATAAGTAAAGAGTATTTGTAATTCTTCCGATTCTTTGTCTCGATTCAAGAACGAGGATGTACAAGGTGATCGACAAGTAACTTTTCCAATAACTAGGCAAATAAAAAGTAAATACGGACTATATAGAAATCCTTGAACCCCAAGGGTTACCCCAATTCCCAATAAAATTATAAAAATGCAAATACACATAACGGAAAAAATTCATCTTATATAAGTTTTAACTTTAGATCTCTCTATCGTGAATCGGACGAAAATTAAATTAATCAGCGATTCAAAAAAGATCTCGCGAGTAAGGCCTGTCGAATATCGATCGAAGACTGTTACTGAGAAGGGCCGCTCGGTAACCATCTTTCGATCGATATTCGTCTTGAGACGTCAAAGGTATCACGAGGGATTTCTGGTAGCATCTGCCTACTGTCTGTCCGTTGAGACGTTCCCCGTCGAATTTCGGCGCGAGCAAGGACAGGATCTCGGCTCGACGACGCATTCGCTCGCGATAAACGGGAGACGCCGTTCTCATTCACGTCAAGGAGGACATTAAGCCGGATTATCCGCGCTATGTGAGCCAAAATATCCCGCGGGAGGAGACGCGCGCGAGACGGTCCTGCGATGAGCGTGAGTGCTGCCGGTGAGTGCTGCATCGCTAAGCAAATGCTAGCGGATGTCTTCTATTCGCACGGCCACGTGATCGCTCGATTGCGTAACGCTAAGATATTTTATCTTCGCCGCGCGAAAAAGAAAAAATGCGATTTCGTTACATCACGCGTCTTTATAACGCCACTAAATTAATAGCAGAGAGCAAAATCGTAATAGGAGTTATCGTGTGCTCGCGTCCTGTGTAATTCACGAGGCGAGCAATCTACAATCCGGCGGATATCTGGCTGAACTTAAAAACAATTAAAAAACAAGAATGCAGACGGACGCCGTTACGAATTTCCTATAAGTGTTTAGCGCGAGCGTCGTACGACATTTAATTAATTCAAATCAAATCATCAAATTAATCAACGACACGAGTGCGTCATTGGGGTCTGCATTTTCGATTAATTAAAAAAATCAGCTCGAGACGATTGTGTAAACAACCGTCTCTTGCCACCAATATATTCATACCTACAGAATATTAATTGCCGCGAGGATATATATACAAACAAAAAAAATTAGCGGCGCTGTATTATTTGATGAACACAGACGAGAGTGTAAAAAAAAAACCGGGTGTATATTATATCACATTGAAATCACGCACAGGTTTAAGATTTATCCGATCGTCTCATGTATCATAGAAGCGGCACGGCGTCGATTTCTCGCGCCGCGCGACGCGACCTTCTCTTCCGTCGTACATAACTCTCAGCTGGCACAGCTGCTAATGAGCGACAATACGGGTAAACAAATTATGAACCGGCCGTTGTCGCCGTACGAGGTTGCTGAAAGCTGTAAATCTCGTCTGATAAAACGCGTCTTTGAGAAATCTCGTTTTTACCGCGCGGGCGCAGGCTCCTTCCTCTTCTCAGTCGCCGTACATTTAACGACGTATCGCCGCACGAAACGATTCGATAAGACACTTGCCACCGATCGAAAGCAGCTGTCCGTTCGTCCCGAGTGACATACACGACTACCATATTTCCCGAACCCAAATTTGGGGACACACTGTCGATCGGGCCGGCTATCGCTCGTTACGTGTTTGTAATAGGTCAAAGCGACCCAAAGCAGCATGTGTTCACTTATACGATCTTTTTAGGTCTATCGTCTATCTATGTAATCTTTCTTTTCAAACAGTTTCCCGTTTATATATTTTATGTATTAAATACGAAAGTGGACTACATATTTTATTGAAGACATAATAGATGTGTTATATATATATATATATATATATATATAACACGTCTATTTTATTTATATATATTTTTTTTTTAATCGTTGTTTTATATGTAATAAAATTAATAATTTTAATTTAATTCGAAGCAATAAATTAATTCGAGCAATGAAAAATGAAAATGAAGATTAAAGACTTTTTCATATAGCGTTGTTTATTTCGAAAACTCAACGAGAGACATAGTTTTCTTTGGAAAAAAAGGGCGTGACATTCCTCAGGAAGCCGAGAAGGCGCCGCTCGGCTTTAATGGCCATCGTCTTCCCAGATTACGGGAAAGGGCTTTCGGGTCTCGAGATCGGGGCCTTACGCGCCAGCGACCGAGTCATCAGAAGTATTTATCGGGTACGATCCTCATTACAGTTTACTGTCGGGGGAAGAAATTAGGTGCCGCGTTACTGTTGTCGACGCCGCGTCAATGTCTACGCCGACAGTAATACTAAAAATTAGATCGTAAAAGAAGCGATCGCGCGCACGATAAATCGTATCCGAGAAAATTAAAAGGATCTACGGGATACGACTCGGTTCCGATAATGGCATTCTTTTCTACGATTTCTACTTCGAGATCGAGCAGACCCGTGGCGATAATAAAAATCGTAATCGTGTAATCTTTCAGTGTGTACGAAATTCATTTATATAAACTTCCCAAAGAACAGTTATAAATTATATGTAATCCTATTGTTCTTAAGCTTCGTCAGAATAAACAAAAATATGATGCAATAATCTAGGCGTCTAAATCCACGTTAAAAAAAAAGTTAAGGTGGCGTGAAATGAGAAGTCGACGGTGCTCATTTTCTCATTTACATGTACATATGTGCACAGCGCTACGCCTATGTTCCGCGATTATTGCTATTAAATATGTAGCGTGTGCGACGACACAATTACATCGGGAAAACGATAACGACGACCGTGGCGATATCGCGTTATGATTGATTCGCGGAGGTATCGCGCGCGATGAAACGAAATAGAATACAAAATAGCGCGACGTATACGTAAAACGGGTAACTTTGTCGAGGCACCTGCTCCGTCCGACATTCGATCATCCGGCGTTCCTTCCTCGTTTGTAATTCTTCGTTCCACTACAATGTTCAAAGGGCTTTACACATAGCAATCTCTTTCTCTCTCTCCCTCCCGAGCGCGCCGCGCCAGTTTATTCCATATGGCATATGGTGTACTCCCATTTTCGAGTCTCTCTCGATCGATCCACGAGCGCGGACCTATATCGCGAATGCCATCGTTAATAAGTTGCGAGATGCCAATCTTTTTAATCGATCTAATTTATGCCCTTCTCTCTCCGCTTACGATAATCGCCGATGATCACGATGATCGCAATTAACGCTCGATCGGATAGATCCATTCCTTTTTATAACAGCGTATAATCCTGTCAGATTAATTGTAACTTTAATTCTATATGTCTCGTAATTTAACTACAATTAGCATATATAGATACATTTAATTAATTGCACACTATCTATAAATATTAATTATACTGCAGATATTAATTATATATGCAAAAACACACGTGACACAGAGCTCATGTATTTTTATCACTTTATATCTCCATTTCGATTATATTTCAATTTAACGTCACCAAAACTGCGCCTTCGTACTCTCTCTCTCTCTCTCTCTCTCTCTCTCTCTCTCTCTCTCTCTCTCTCTCTCTCTCTCTCTCTCTCTCTCTCTCTCCTTTTCCTGTCTATCTGTATATTCATCTCTCGCCGCGTTTTGCCTCGCGCACGCGGAAGTGGTTTGCCAGTTTCGGGTTCAACCATAGAGATGCACTTCCGGGACACCCAGTACATCCATCCCCGGTACTGCGCTTTCCGCAGTGTATGAGGCAGGTGGAAGAGAGATCGCTTCCACGAAACCTCAGGAGCCCGCGGTGATGTGCAAGAGCACGACGACGAGGACGAGGAGACGACGACGACGACGAACGCGGAGCGCGCGCGCGCATGCATCCTTTCCTCGCCGACACGGCGTGCACACACATACGCGTCGTCCCTCCTCTTCTCTCACGCGGCCGACGTCGCGCGAGAGCTTTCCTCGTCCGTCCCACCATCGTGCGCTCTGTCCCTTCTCTCTCTTCTCACGTATTTGTTTCTCGGACGGCGCTAATTTTCGACGTTACGGCTCTATCGGCGGGGTCCGATCTAGACGCGGCCTCGGGCGTTCTTTCGGCGTTTCGTGCCGGCCCCTATGGCTTCTGCCTCGTTAACAAGAGACGAAGAAACGGAGTCGGAGAAGCGGTTGCACGCCGATCGAA
Organism: Wasmannia auropunctata; assembly: GCF_000956235.1. NCBI lineage: Eukaryota > Metazoa > Arthropoda > Insecta > Hymenoptera > Formicidae > Wasmannia > Wasmannia auropunctata. The sequence goes on from NW_012026816.1 coordinate 2,278,479, forward strand.
TACGCGCACACACGCGGGTAAAACACCGTTTTGCCCGACGAGAAGCACGTCTCACCGCGTCGAGTTTCTATAGTCGCGATGATCGCCGATCGTTAATACAACGAGAGACATGATAGCTTATTGAATACTTGATCACTAATGTCTGGTAAAAATGAGAGCGAGAGAAAAACTGTTTCACTGTATATTAATTTTCTTCAAAATACATTAAGGTCATAAAAAGAAACCACCGAACTTTCGGTTGTTGGTATACTAATAACATTTAATCATCTATAATTCTCTTTTTCTCTCCATCGGTCATCCATTCATTACTTGCACGTAACGGGAGGAAAAAATAAGAATAAAGAGACGTATATCTTTCGCATAAAGTTCTTTGGGCGAAAGTGGTTCCTATGAAACAATCTCATTCGTGAGTATCGCAGTTACGTAAATCTGAGAGCTTCGCTCGAGCGGACATAAATAAGGGGCAGCTCGCTCCTCGCGAAATATCTCTTACGATATTGTCGATGAGTAATGACGACAAATAGGGGAGAAAAGGGACGGCGCAAGCACACAGGTGCACGTTGCTGCTGCTGCTGCTGCTGCCGCCTCTTCTTCGTCGTCTGCGAGAGTCGCGGTCGCGCCGATATCTCGATGGAGATACACCCGCCGTCTGTTCGATGAAACCAACTGCGAATTTACGACGAGGACGGACGCGCGATCGGTGTATCCTATGCAATCGTCGCATCGAATCGGGCCTTTTTTATGATAGTTGATTTATGGACGCTGGATTCACGCTTCCGCAAGTGCGAACACACTTATTAAAGGTACCTACTCATAGGCGCGTCATAATTTATAACAATCTTTGTCGGAAACTGCAGTTATAATTTTTGGTCCTCACTAGGGCATGAACTTTTGAACACTGGCGACAAATGCGATAAAGTTTTTGCACTTGGATAAATTCAACTGTATAAACGCGTCAAACGCGACACTGCTGGAAGTCACTAACCAGGCAGAAATGATCGGCCCATAGATTCGATCGGTTCTCGATTCGACGTTTCTAAACTATGTCTATAGACATCGAATCGACGTCTACAGACTGATTATTTCTGCCTTGATATACTTAATCTATAGTTATTTCTCAAATGACGCGTGACGTGCGCGTCAAACGACGCGCCTATGAGTATAGGTACCTTTAGAGAAGCAAGTGGAAGGAAAAACGAACGGTTAAATGCGAGAATGACTGAACGATTTAAAAACAATTTAAGAACGATTTTACATATTAAAAAAAAATGCATTTGAATTTTTATATACATCCGAGAAAATGAAAATCTATGTTTTACTTTATCATGATGAGGTTAGATATACAAATGCGACTTTTACTGATTTATAAATTTCCGAGGAGCTCGTGTGGGATTTCCTTTATCTCTTCACGCGCTGCAATTAAGAAAGGCCTCGAGCCCTTCACGTGCGTTGGTTTCTTTCGCGGCGCCGAGAAATTCAAACGACGTGCCGATGGAACGTTACGACTTTGCGCGACTAATCGTTACGATTTCTTCGGGTCGTGGCCGGAGGCCGTAGAAAAAGAAGGCCTCGTTATTAGCCCGGCGAGAGAACGCGAGACCTCTCCGGGTAAGGCGGTGTAACGACACGGCCAGACGAATAATGCTCGTCGTCCGGCAACTGTAACGCGCGTATACCCGCTCGGTCGGCTTTATGCAACGCGCCGAAGAGCCTCTGGACCGCGTTCCTCCCCGCCCCCACCGCGTCACGCACTCGTCGATAAATCGAAGGGGGGAATCGTTATTTACGGCGCGTCATTACACGCGACGGGGACGCGCCACCGAAAGAATCCCGCGCACAACCCGGTAGCTTTAAGTTAATTTATTTTATCGCTAAGAGCGCGGCTGCAGCGCGCCCACCGATGATTTGCTCTCGCGTCCCTTTCGCATGCCCATTTATTTCTCTCTGCCCGCCAATCTCTACCGGCTCCTTATCGCCTACCTCTCCTTCTTCAACCTCCCGCCGATCTCAGGCCACGTAACGGGTGACACGCGAGTCGTGCACGCGACACAAAAAAAGTCCCCCCCCCCTCCCCCGCGAGATTATCTTTATTAAGAGATTGTTAATCAATTCAGTAATTTCTTTTTGTTTATCGCCGCCGGACAACTCCTGTTTGAAGCAAGAGCTCGCGTGTGCGATTAGAATTAATCAGCGATTTTCGGTATGAATTATACATGTAAAATCTCGTCGATATGAGAAATAACCAGTTTTGATAGAAATTCTCTAATGTTACAGATCGCACAAGTGACCAGTTCTGTCCCTCTCGACCTTCTCTTCCGGAAGCACCGGTTGCAAGGCCCATGGTTTCATCGTATCCTTGACGCTTTCCAAGCTAAGAAGCATAAAGTATGGGTTTAAGGAACCGCCACGATTTGCTCTCTCTCTCTCTACGCAAAAGAGCCGCCGCGCCGAGAAAATTAAAAACTCTCGAAACTACATCGTAAATCGGCCACGTCGCGAACATCGTCCTACCTCTTCGTCCCGAATCCCGATGAATCAATCGCGCCGTATATTACAAAATTATCGCGTGCACCTCCGGCGTCGTTATTTTAATCTGCTTACGCCGTTACGTCCCGCAAATTTATCGACGCGCCTCGTAACGATACGCGCGCCCGTTCTCCTCGACGTCAGAAGGAAGCAAAACACGTCCGGAAAAGACGGGGTATAGAGCGCAGCTCTGAGGAGAACAGAAGGAGGCGAGGAGAGGAGACTTTATGGGACGACGAAGGGCAGGACACAAATCTATTCGCGAACTGACAGTGAAAAAGAGAAGCAAGAAGAGCAAGGAGAGGAGAGTCACCTCTCCGCCACCTTCCTCCTATCCTCCACCACCACCACCTCCTCCTCCTTCTCGCCGCCCTGTTCACTCCTCTCGGCTGCGCGAGAGTCTTGTCGAACAAATCGGTACAAACGATCGTCGTAAAGCAGTTAAGACCGAGTTTATATACGCCTTTCTACCGTAGAGCCCCGCGTAGAGGGCCCCGAAGAGAGATGAGCGAGCGCGATAGGGAAACCGATAGTCGCCGCTCTCCTGGTATCGCCAGGGGTTTCGAGAGCTTCTTCTCCCTTTATCCTACGACCGCGTCTCCTCTCACGGGACCCCCGCAGCGAGGAACTTTTTTAACCGGATCCGAAAGAGAGAGAGAGAGAGAGAGAGAGAGAGAGAGAGAGAGAGAGAGGAGGATCGACGGAACATACCGAAGTCGCGTCTCCACCGAAAGTTTCTCCGAGCCTTTCGTCCCTTTTTATTACGGGCGCGATTCGAACGAGACGGAAAAGCGACGCGTGTCTTTGTTTCAGTTCTGAACCTGGATTAAAAACAAAAATTTCATATCTCACGGCCTTCATGGTTTCTCAACTTGGACCAACCTTTATTTTTTTGTATCTTGTAACAATTCTTTGGATAAACATAATCTATTTCAACTTCTTCGCTTTTAATTGATACGTGTGCGACTGTGAGGAAAAAAGCTGTCGCGTTATACAGCGCGAAATTAAGAACTTTGAAAGGTGATCGAGGATACGTTTCGAGCGCTAAACGGACTCTTCATCACTTCCTGCTGCACCGAAGGACAGCGGGCAAAAGTTTCGCAGCCGAGGAGACTCCGTGGTAGCTCCGGTATAATTCCGGGCGTTTATGACTTGCCAAGAACAAATAATAATTTAGTGGGCGTCTCCGGCCTTCACCCCCTGCTCGGAGAAATCCCCCTTTTCGCCCCCCCCCCCTTCCTCCTTCTGCTCCTCTCGACAAACCCCTTTCTCGCCGACCACACTGTATAAATAACGAGTGGCGCCAGCCGAACTTCCACTGTTACATTATCTCTTATGGTTTACACGCTATAGGGCACGCCACGGCCATCATTATATCTCTCCGTCTTCGCTCCGTGCGTGCGCGCCACACATCCGCGTGCGTGCGTGTGCGTGCTGTGTGAGCGCGGAGGCTCTCCTCTCTCTCTCTCTCTCTCTCTCTCTCTCTCTCTCTCTCTCTACTCTCTCTCTCTCTCTCTCTCTCTCTCTCTCTCTCTCCACGTCGTGATCTCGCCATGCGGCCGTCCCTATAGGATTTCTTATTAGTCCTCTTCAACTCAGGTGTGAGAAACTCGGAGAACTCGGCTCGATCGTAATGACGCACGATCGATTACGTACCGGGTGTCGTAAATTTACAGCCGTTATAAAATATGACGGACAGGGTCGTCGTGGCGTCAGAAGAAAAAATATTTTGTTATTAAAATTAACACTCGCGATATTTCTCGCGTACTTTCACTTCTCCAGATTCTTTTTTCGTTATTTCTTATATTTTATGCACGGCGCACGAAATAGCAATTGACGGCGACGTAGTTATTTGATATCGTCAAGTATTAAAAAAAAAGGAAGACAATAACGCGTATTGATATTACAATAGTACGGATGTTTCTATGGCTTTTGAATTAATAGAGACTGCTGCAAGTGGGGTAACCACGTCCCGTGCAGCGTGTAGCGGCAGCTGGTGAATAGCGAGGTACCTATTAAAGTCCTCCAGATAAAGCGCGAGATTAACTTGCCCGCATACGATCGCTAATTAATCAGATCCAGCTTGTCGCTGCCGGCTTAATATCGCGCTTGTGATATACGCCGGTGTAGAGCCCAACGATTGCACGAAGAACGATCTTGAGACTCGCTTCACGCTTGAATTGATACCTCGATACTTCGTTATTTATCGTTTATATCAAAAACGATAAATATAATACGCAGATAAACGCGATCGATTCAGTCGACAAATTTTCTTCTAAACTGACGTGTAACGCAAATATAAAGCTCGTCGGAAATTAGATCGATCGACTTAATTAATGATATAGGCTATGCTTATCTCCGGTGAAGAATTTCCGGCGAGAAAACAACGATGACTCCAAAATGAACCGCTGAAAAAATGACGAACGCGCGAGCGCGGCATCCTCGGATTCAAGAATCTTCTTGTTGCACCCGGGCGTTTCACATTGAATTCACACTTTCCGCGCCGTGAGAAAGGGGTTGGCTCGCGCGTCATATTCAAGTGGCGTAGGTTAGGCCGAAGGCGAAGAAGACGCCCGTAACAGCTTTCTATTTGCATACCACCGCCTCCCCGCGTTTTCATCCGCGAGGCCCCCCCTTTCGACGCCACCGTTATTTGCATTCAGAAATTGGCCGTCGACCGCCGCGCACAGCGATCTCCTTCCTTCCTTCCTGCCTGCCTGCCTGCCTGCCACGCCATGCCACGCCACGCCACGTTCTCTCCCTTCGTTGTCCTTGCCTTCGGAAATTTTGAATGAGCCACCGGCTCGGCTCATCCGAGATCCATTTACTTCACGGTGAGAACAGTGTCACCTTTAATTATTTTAAAAGTCAAAGTATACAACAAGAATATTAATTAATTAACCAACACGCGTTTAACTCTTTGAAAAGTATTTCCATATACGCTTCATATGAACGTAGATTAAAGATTTAATCCGTCAATAGAGCCTATGAGTATATATTTGTGAAATGTATATATTAACGTCTAACAAAGTTGTCTAATAGAAATAAGATACAATGACTAGATATGTATCTGCGTGAATTAAATTTATACGATTTACCAACTCATGATATAATTGTACCTTTCAACCAGGTGTACCTCATTTTTCTTGAATATTTATAACTCATATAAATGTATTTATGCGAATAACGTTGAGCTTTGTACAGTTTTCTAATCGTTTAGAAAAATATATTCGCTTGAATAAACTCGGTATGTACGTCAATTTTGCCGATTCTTTTTTTTTCCCTACGTCTGAATCGAAGAATATTCTTCTACGATACACGTACCCAAATTTAGTTTTGACGCAGCGACTGTAACGGACGAAGAAAAAGAGACGAGGAGAGGATTCCGTCGGGCGTAAGAAACTATAATTATCCCCCTTCCGCGCACATATCAGCCCCGACAGTTTATATTTCGTAATTATAAAAATGAACGGCGCGCTGTGTCCATCAAGATTTAAACCAGCTGTAATGCACGTAATACGATGCCGGTAAAGCCGGCCATTAACGCGCCGCGTTGTTATACATTCGTGCGATACGAGCGGCGCGTCGCCGCGCCGCGCCGAGGCGAATGCGATGCGCGATGCACAGAGGAAATGTGTCGCGAGGCGCTTAATTAGACACTTCATGGACGCACCTATCGTGTTCAAGGACCGATAACGTTACACGGTTTATCGTGAACTCGAGCTGATCCGCGGCCTTATCGGCGATTCTCTATATCATTGTCGAACGTATAATCGCCAACCACGGTTTCGGCCAATTGTCGGCTGTTTTTTTTCCAGACCCCCTCCTTTTTTGCCAGACGGCACGTTCGGTGTAGCAGCGTTTTTTGCATTCCGAATTAACAATGTGCATTCGGTGTACTTTATCCATCGACGTTAATCGAGAAAAGACCGTCACTCATCCGACGTCGATGCCCTGTTCGAGCCCGGGCCCGGGCTTTCAGCGTGTTCCGTCGAGTTTGAGACGCGTCGAAAAAGATGATCTCGACGTATCGCGAGAGGATATAATAGGTATCGTGGCTCTCTATACTGACGGATAATAAAGCTCTCGCACCTGTTTGAGGCGCACGTCAGATCGCAATCGCCGTTTAATCCCCGCCGTTGCAACGCCGAGCAGCGAGCAGCGGCGCGCGCGGCGGCAATTTTAAATTAATATATTCCCGCGGAATTCGATCCGATAACGTCCATCCGATCGCCTCTTCCCCGCGGCTTCGATAACGAGCCGAGGGCATATGTACGCGCGGCGTTCGCGTACACGCGGCAGCGGCGGCGGTGGCGGCCGATCGATGGATCGCGGCCGATCGATCAAGATCCGGGCGCACACCGCAGCCGACACACACTGCAACAACTACTGACGCTGATGCAGCGCCGTGAAAGCCGACGTGCGCTTTTACGGATTATTATTACGTGGCGTAACGCGAGGAAGGGCTAAAGTTACATCACACGCCGGATTTATGAATCGTTGGCGTTACTGTTGGCAACGTATCGAATGTACGCGTAAATGCTCGATATCATTTTCGCCGGTGCTTCGATCGTTCCACACCGGGGGATGTAAATTGTTTCGCCACCGAGATCTCGCCTTTCTCGCGCGTTAAACAAATTTTCGCAGCTATACGCTTGCGGAATTTTCCGCCGCCAAGGCGCGCCGCGGGATCTCGCACGCGAGCAGGCACTCTCTTCCACGCGACTCTGCGTCCACGATCGCGACGCCGATTTATCGCGATCGGTGAACGCGCGCGCGGGTCGTCGCGGTCGACGCTTCCGCGTATATGATATCTCGTGATTCCGTGCCATTTGCGTTATTTTCCGGCGTATTTATCACGCGTACTTAAAGCGCGGCCTTAAAGACGACGCATCCTGACGGTATAGACGGGCACAATACCGAGCCCGACACAATAAATAACTGTCCGGCGGCAATTTGATGCAGCGTGTCCTACAAAGAAACGGGGAATTTATGGCGTGCGCGTCGGTAGTCTCGAACTTCACCTGCATTTTTATTGCGGACTGCCCTGAAAAACCGTCGCGCATAAGCAAATCGCGCGGGCATGATTATCCTCCGCATCCATGATGGATGGTCCGCCGGCCGAACGGCAAGGAAATGCCGCACTTTATGCGCAAATGTATCGCCGTGACAATGCAGTGTATTTAACGCCTCATTACCTCGCCGCATGCTAATATATTCGCAATAACCTTCCGGTAAGCATTGACTACCAATTGTAAATACGTAATTTCTATGCATTCGTCACCTTGAGAAATTTTCATTTGACAATGAATTTTAAGGTATGAATTAAATAGCAGTAACTACATAAAAATAAATATGAATAGTAACGAAACGTTCAACAGTAAATATGACGGTGGAGACGATCGGTGCACAAAAAGCATCGAGAAACGTACCAACAGATTTCGATCGTCAGGCAATAACATCAGGCGTAAATAAAATGTCTTTACCTCCTCTACTTTTATTTTACAAAAAAGCCCGTATTTTTTTTCTATCCCGGAAATATACTTTAATTTTGCTGGAAAAAAATTTAGCTATTGGACGAGTAAAGCTCAACGATGGAAATTCAATCAATATGGATGCGTGACTTGCATGCAACCGACACGCGCCGAGTTTCGCGCCGATCGTTAAACGGCCGTTCACGGTGTGAAAAGTGCGGGTTTCCACGGATAGTTGGAAGCTCACGAGCAAGAAAAATCATTGTAAAGCGCGGGTTCAGCACACACACACACACACACACTCTCTGTCTCTCTCGAGCGTCACGCCGTGCGGCGCGCGCAAAGCAGCCTCGCGTGCGAGGCGATACGATGGGATGCGCTATCTCGTAATCGCGTGTACGGGCTTTTGTAGCCTTGAGACACGCCGCGAAGTGCCGTCGAAGATAAGGACACTCGCGTTTGAATAAAAGTAAGAAAAAAAAAATCGACGGAGAAAGGAGTGCGAGGAGGAAGGAGTGGAAAGAGCGTGAGGCCGTGAAGAGCGGAGAGAGGAAAGGAAGAAAAGAAACCTGAACGTGGATAAAAAGCAGTGTTGAAAGATGTTAAACAAATGAACGAATGAATGGGTGGTTTAATATACTGAAACCGATTCGCGCGTGATAATAACTTAATTTAATAATATATAACGAAATATCTCAAAGAGAAAATTAATTGCGAATGCAAAGAAGAGAAGAACGAGAGGTTTAACAAGGTGCAGTGGAGAAGCAAAAATGAGATGAGACAAGGTGGTTGAAGACACGAAAAGCCTGTCGACCGGCGAACAAATAATACGATAAGAGCCGCTGGGGGAACAGACGATTTCTTTTTTCTTTCTTTTTTTTTTAGTCTAGAGCCGCGGAAGGGATCGGCGGCAGCCGCGGGACAACCTGTCGTTACGTCGGATCGCGAACGAAGCGAATTGAAATTACGCAGTCGCGTCTCTTCGTTTTCCGTTCTCTCTGTTTTTTTTTTTATAATTCTTTTTCCCGTGTGACGACGATTCGTACGGCGAGCGAGGCCGCTTGAGGGAAAGGTGTAGCCGATATATAGAGCCGTCGGAGACAAAGTGCCCGCGGCACGTACGCGGCGCGGTAATGAATTGACGCTTTGGCTAATATTTATGAACGATGATGCAAGAATGCAGAGATTATATCCCCCTCCTCCTCTCGATTTGTGTAATTACTGGGCGCGCGGAATGCACGGGACAACTATCGTTTAACTGGCACGGAAAGATTATAGGTCTCGAACGTGAATACGTTGCGCGCTAATACACCCGCGAACAGGGGCGTCGCTTGCGTTTTTTCTTTCTTTATCGCGTGTGCGTTTTTTTTTCGACACGGGCATCATCTTTCTCTTAAAACGGTGGCTGCGGTGGTCTTAAATCAACGCACATGCAACGCACACGCCTCGCGTTCATTTCAGATTTCTTCCTCTTTTTTTCCTTCTTCGTGAAATGTCTCTCTTCGGACTCGTCGATCCTCGAGGCTCGCGAGTGACTTTCGAAGCGTAAAGCGTAAAATGTGATATTTTGCAGGCGGAAAAACTAGCGGAACGTGAGAAGGCTTAAAGTCGTCCAGTGCAGATATCATCGCCCTTAAAGAGTGTGACCCAGAGAGAGAGAAAGAGAGAGAGGAGGGCGCCGAGAGTGTGCGAAGCAAGGCCAGGTACTTAAAGAAAAAAAAAAGAATTCGACTTATATTCGAGCTCGATTCCTCGTATATCTCGCTCCGAAATACGACGAAACCGTAATGTCGACTCGCCGCTTACGAACTGTCGGTTTCAATATCTCGACACGAGAGACTTCCTTATTAGCGTCACGCGAAGCTCGCGAGACGAGTCGATCGCGATGACGCAAGCTACTTTCACGCCGAAAGAGACAAACAGCGACGTATACACATCTCTAATATTAATCGGTGACGAACGTATTTTTAATCAAACGATCAATTTTGTTTCAGGACAGATTACGGCTCGTATTGTTAATATTACACATCATTATATCATTTGCTTATATATACCATAGTTGGTATTATGTAAATTATTCTTGCAAAACACTAAAATGTGCAAAATATTAAAATTGTATATTCTAATGTTTAGAAAGAAGATTTGTAAATTTACGTCTCAGTTTTTAATACAGATATTTAATCAGATTTATGAAAAAATCATCCAATTTGCTTCTTGAATCTTCTCATTACATTCAAGCAACGACGTTGCCGCACTTGAGCGTAAAAAAAAATTTGGTGCGAAAGGTCGGGGCACGCGACAAGCAACGAAGAAGGAGATGCTTCCAGCGGCAGCTCGAAAGGGGAGGCATTCTCGCTTTCAGACACCCTCATCTCGTACGTAGCGACCGTCATTGAACTGCAACCCCGAAGGAAACGTCGATACACGAGGCGGAGGATATACCGACACTTCTACCACAATCGCGGCACGCATTTTCATGTTCGCACGCGCGTGTGAGCCCACTATACGGCTAATTATATCGAGCTCGGTTACCCCGTGACAAGCGCGCGCGACCCTGCGCATAGAAGAGGCGAAAAAGAAAGAGAGAGAGAAAGAGAGAGAGAGAAACTTGGTAAGGGTGCGCATTTGCGTTGAACGCAACGGAGAAACTGCGTGCGAACCTGTCACGCATGCGCGCGTGCGATAGAGATAGGGTGAATTCCAGCTGTTGACCCGAGAAAAAGAGAAAAGAATGAGAGAGAGAGAGAGAGAGAGGAGGCGAGGAGAAACAGAAACAGTCATATCGAAGAGCAATACGAAAAAAAAAAAGATGTTACGTCCCTGCAAACGTGCTTCACGAAGACTGTCGAGATACCATCGACACTGTTCTATACCGCGTTATTTTTCGCATATCGGTATTGGTATTTTAGATTAAACATGGGATATTACGATACCTCGGGGCAATGTTTTGCAATTCACGCAAACTTGACTTTAAAAGACGCGTGCGCGGGTCTTCTTTTCGAAATCAACGATTCGCGAAATAAACGATACGCGAGAGAGTATAATATTCGTGTTTCACAAGACGTTGAAAATGGCACGAAACGACGCCCGACGGCTCGTGCCGGCGTTGGCCAAGAAACTGAAAGTGACGAAGATAAATCCCGTTAAGCCGATTACATAAGATTTCACGGGTCTTGTGTCCCTTTGATGATGGCTCGCGCGCTTTGTTTGCCCGCGCCTCGCTCTACGCGCGCGTCTATTTGATTTAGAAATCAGAAGAATTAAAGCGCTTATACGTCTCTCGTCGTTAAAGTCAATCCGTCCACGTCAGGATCGCAAGCCTGATGTGAAAACCATGGATTTCGGCAGCGCCGGGCACTGACGAATTTCGTGCCAGTCTGCGTTTAACCGGCGTTCTCTTAATTCCGCACGCCGTGGCGAGCACGCGCACACGCGTGCATGCGTGCGCGCGTGCGTGCGTGTGCGTGTGTAAACGGCTCGTACGTGAAACCCGTGAATGGCGAGCAATTTGAAGGCAGTCGGAGACGGAGGAGGGGAGGCAATTTTGGGCCCCGAGGCCCTCGTGCTCCCTCCCCTCTGTCTCCTCGTCGTGGCGCTCGTGACTCCTCGTTTGGAGCAGCAAACACGAGCACAGCGCAAAATTTTCGCCCGAATCTCGTCTCCCCTTCATTTCCTCTCTCTCTCTCTCTCTCTCTCTCTCTCTCTCTCTCTCTCGTTCTCTTGTTCTCACCCGCTCTCCCTCTTCCTTGCTCGAGCGAGAGACGAGCTCCTCGGGCGCACACCACACGACCCATTCGGGCAAGGGTTTGTGTATCGCAACGGGTCCGGGTAATATCTCGTTTAGAAAGATTACAGGTTCGAGAAGAGGCTGCCAATGTATAAAACAAACATCGTTAAGGCAGCCCTATACTTAAGACCCCCCCACCCGTTTCCGGCCCCACCCGACGTACCCCCTCTAGCATTACATGCTCGCTATTATGTGCATCTACGATACTGCTGCGTCTCATTATACGTGCGCGTGTATGTGTGTGCATAGGGTGTCACGGAAACCGTCGAGAACAGTAGCAGGCGTATATTCCCAGAAAAACTCGAAGCGGGTTAAGTTTACGATGATAATTGACCTTCACGTTACAAAATTTTTATGTTTCAGCTATCTCTATCCTTAATGTTAAATTTATTTTAACGTATAACATTTATCTAATGTTAAATTTATTTTATTGCGTAATGTTTACTTGACACGAAAGAAAATAAAAAGTTACATTAGCCATTGGTCGATGAATTGACCGTGAAGAATTTGTTAATACACCAGCGTTGAACTTCTTGTCGCACTTTTTCCGAAACACCCTGTACAAATATACATATATCAAAGTGATGCTGCGGGCGAGAGACAAAGAGGGTGAGAAAGAGAGAGGGGGGAAGCGTCTAGTGGATCACGCACGCTCGAAGTGTAAATGCGCTTTGCGTGTGGTGGCGAACGTGTCAAACGTTCGTACGCTGTGTATTGAGACGTATAGACCACCGGACGGGGTCCGAGAGCGAACGGGCCCCGGCATAATTTCCACGCGTATAATTATCGATGATCGGCCGTTACGGAGGCCCGGCGCGGCGGCGCGGTACGGCGCGGCCTCTCGCCACTCGGTGTTTCGCTGAAACCCGATCGCGAACGGGCGGATACTACGACCGGACAGAGACGGGAGAGACGCGAGGGAGGAGGGGAGGCGCGCAGAGATCGGGCCTCTCTGACGGTTATTATTTATCGATGGAGATTGATTTAGAGCGCTGCCAGTCCTCGAGATTGCGATCGATCGGCATCGCTCGCAATCGCGAGAGAGCGATTTCAGATCGATCGGGGAGACCGGTCGTCCGGTTCTGATAAGAACACTAACATAAGCCGAGCCCGCTCATTTCAACAAGGTGGACTCAACTTTTTCGTTGTCGGTTATCCACGTGTTTCGTTAATGACGCAAGCACTCCTCTTTAGCAACCGTAATTTCTATAAAGTAGTGGCTTTTTTTTTACTTACATATTCAAGCACTTAACTTTTGCTAAAATAGTATCTTCTACAGACGACACTATTTGTTTTTGACATTTGACATTTGTAAGAACAATACTCGACGAAATATTGCGATGCTAATTCGAAACTTTCAAAAGATTAATGTATATATACTGTAATGAATTAGCATTGTCACCATAATAATGCTAATTTCCTTCGTACGAATGTCATAGCTCAGTTTATTGTGGCATTTAAGATCTGAAACGTTGAATAAATTTCAGATGTAGAACGGCTGTCACGTAACGAAGAGGGATAATTATTACAGTTCGATAACGGATCATTACGACGTGTGTCATTACACGCGTATGAATTAATCATGTTGCCGGTACTTTTGAATCAGTCCGTTCCTTCGTGTGCTCAGCTCGCTCTTCGATGTTGCAAATTGAGTTACTAAATATCACGATCGATTATTTGTCACGTCAAACGGCAGCTTGTATTTATCAAAGACGCAGCTGAGATTGAAAGATCGTATGTGATAAGCACACGCTGAAATTATTGTAAGCTGTCCTGTTACATTAATAAAATTTCTGATAGCTTGATTGACAATGTACCACATCTAAATGTAGAGCATTGATAATATGTAGAGTATTGATAATACTTAATATTAATTCGATTTTTAAATTTTCAAACATTTTTCTCGTATACCTATCAGATCTATGAGTTTTGTCTCTATTTATAAGGATATTATGTTGCTAATTAGCGCTGATAAATATTTTGTCTAAATCATTGATTCTCGCAGCGTAAGCGGTCTCCATGTCTGATCCCCTCGTCGCCGACTCTAATGGCGCATATTAGAAGAGCAAATGCGCGCGTTCGCGAGTCACAAGGAAGGCGCGTTAACCGAAGATCGAAAGGCAAAGAGCGTGGAAGATTTAATCCGGGGCCGATACACGCGTTTCGCGCGATGGGCATTCAACGTTTTCGCATCGGTGTGGTCGTAAATCCACAAACACGCGTGCGCTCGCGCGCGCGCGTTAGCACCTGTATACATCGCACATGAAATATGTAAGCGTGTATATGCTCACCCTTTCGTCGCGCGGGCGCGTATACTCTAGTCTCAGCTATTATAGTTTGCCCGTCGTCTTCATTCAGAACTCGATATACCTGCCCGCTGGCAGCTCGGCCTATCATCGCGGAAGAACTCGGCTCTTCATCGTTTCTTTCTCTCTATCTTTCTCTTTCTCTCTCTTTTCTTACCTCGTTCGCCGCCTTCCACATCAAGCGTTATTTTCTTTGCTAGCACGACAATACTACCGAGCGATCATGACTTCGTGGAATAGGGTGAGGTAGATAAGTTCACGCTTCGAGAAAAGGAGAAAGCAAAAGTTGAAGGGCAAGAGAACGAGAGCGAGAGAAAGAGAGAGAGAGAGAGAGAGAGAGAGAGAGAAGAAAAAGGGAGGGCACAAAAGGGTGATCGAGGGCGGTGGGAGTGAGAAGTTTCAATTGCTTGACGACGAAGGGATCCAACAACTTCGCAGTGATATCTTTTTGCGCTGCTATACACGTCATCGGGGAAGTGGCCGCGTGATGCAACCCACCCCCGTAACACGTGCGCGGGGATCGCGGGAGAGTGCGCGGACACGTGTGCGTTGCGTGCGCGATACAAGCGCGGCTCGCAATAACGAAAAGTAAAAGCTCGTCGAGTGAGCACACGCGCAGATTCGCGTGTAATAAAATTGCTCGTCAGTATAGCGACGCTTTCTTCTCGCGAGGTACGTGTAGAGATAATGAAATCGATATGTCGTCGTTACACGTTCACGTTTTCCTCGTATATGGAGGAAAAAAAATCAGAATAAATCGAATTTGTGTGATGTCGATATTTTTTTTTCAATGTCTCTACATACGTCGTGTGCATGGAGTTAATCAAAATTTATTTCAATAATGAAATTAAAAATGTCTGTGTTTAATTTATCAAGAGAATTAAAAACTTCGTATTGTGTGCTCGCGAACACCAATGAGCAAGTTGAGACAACCCGCATGAGATTTTTTTCTCATGTTCATTTGAGGTCTCAGGTTCATTCGAGAGTACTTATTCCGCGACCACGTCTCTCAATGGCAATACAAATGTAAAGTTCCATATGTATATATACACCTACCTAAGTTTCACGTGCAGAAATAATGATTCTAGTCTTCGAAAATACTTTTTGCAATACTGCCATTATACCATCATTAGCGATTGCCACAGAAATAATTTGTTTACTTAATCACTAAAAAAAAAAAAGAATTTTGCGCGAATAACCAATCACACTTTAAAGTGTGAAAAACGTTAAAATAATCGAAAGAAGACTAACTAATAGATATGAAAATTATGTGCGCATTCTGGCTTACTTTCTACTATCTCTGATGATAGTAAAAGGTGATAGTAAGAATGAGTTTTTTTTTCATATCGCAGAAGGAAATGGTGCAAAATATCACCAGCGAGCAAACCAGCTGGCAACCACCGTTTGACGTAAACGCGAGCGACTCATACGTCAATTATGCTTACGTCAAAACGTTCCGAAACGAAACCGCAATTTTCGATAACGTGCCACGCAACAAAATATTATAAATAAATGGACTAAAGTCCAATGGCTTTAGCTCCAATCCAATCCAAGCTTTAGCTATCTTTAGTGTCGTAAACGTTACAAAATTATGTTGACACGTGCTCGTGCGATGAAACTTGGTAGACGGTATCCTGATTGCTCTATAATTCTTGGAGGAGCCAACGATCAGTTCAATTAACGACAAAGGATCGTAATCATGATAACGATGTCGAAGAAGATGACGCGTTGACACTTACCGGCCACTCTTCGTGATGACCATTTCCGTCCCGAGCTTGTGGAACTTCTCCCAAAGCTCTTTGCCCTCGAGCGTGACTTTGGGATCATCGACGACGCCGTCCTCCTCCGGATGATGAGGCGGCACGAGGGGATGATGCGGCGCCGTGAGGGGATGATGCGTGGCCAGGGGATGCGGCGACGTGTGGAGCATTCCCGGGGGTAGCGGCGGCCTCAGCGGCCTCATCGTAGGACCGCCCGGGCCTTGGTGATGGTGATGTAACGCCGCCGCGGCCGCCGCCAGGACCTCTTCCGGCGTATGCGGGCCCAGACCTAGGCCTGAAATTTCATCGAATGTCGTGCGATTTAGTTTGAAAAGAAATATCAATATGCTGCTTGTTCTTTAATATACAGATTATTACTGCGCATAAATAGCGAGAAAGTACGAAGGTAAAAAAATTAATGGAAGTCCAACAGCTATTTTTCGGTCGGATTAATTTAATCCATCAATCGAGAGAGGGGCTATAATCACGATTGGTAATCGAAAATCGGTATCAGCGCACGTACTGATGAGCGCAACATCTGGTCTCGCTATTCCACGTAAATGCAAGATGCGAGGCCGTAATGAGCCGCCGATCCAGCGAGCGGGCTCCGAAGATCAGCGACGGGATAACAAGTAAAAGACAGCTGCTCAAAGTTTCGCGAGGGTGAATCACCTGGCAGTTCACGATAGCAACCCCCCGGAGGAAAGTTGCGGATTCTTCTCTACGCCTCCCCCTGATGGGCCATCTTTTCCCTTTACCTGACCCTGCTCCGGGGTTTCGGAACTTTATCGTCTCTCTCTCTCTCTCTCTCTCTCTCTCTCTCTCCCCCCTCTCCTCTCCTCTCTTCCCTACTCCTACCCTTATTACGGCGACTTAAAAAGGATGACGTCTTGCGGAAACTGTGCAAGCGGACGCGAATAACTATACACTTTATTCTTGAACCGCAGAGATGCATCTTTAAGAATAGACCCGTTCGCGAATCAATAGTGCAATGTATATACTGTCTTCTTTAGTAATCGATTATTACATATCACAATTTCAAATATAGCGACAGTGTCGCGAACTGATTGAACCGAGGGATATAGCCACACGTTTTCTCTCCGAGAGAATTTAACTTTATACAAACACGAAACAAGTATGAGAATAGTATTATATGACGAGTCCGGTTTTAGCTTACTTAAAACAAAACCGCCAGACAATGCGACAAAACATTTTTAAACAATTCAGCGATAGGCGTGCATTATCGAGTAAAAGTGCGACGATTTCCCGGAAATATGACAATATGTCAAATGTACAGACGTACAAAAATCAAAACAGCTTTATTTTATGCGTTGTGCATTAAAGACAACAACACGGGTCATGAGAACAGAGTTGCAATAAGTCCGTCTAGATAACGCCGCCGTTTGCTATAATGTCAAGTTGACGAGAATGATTAATGTAAATCACCGTCCATAAATGTTATGAGTAATGATGCAGTTAATAGTTAACGACGTAGATACGGCGGCTCCCGGTATTTCCTTTCCTTTTCAATCAATTACCATCTGTAAACGGAAAAAATATGGAAAACCTGTTACCGCGTAATGACTTCATGATTGTTACCGTGGCAGATCTCTGTAAGTCAATTCTTAGCTCGATAACTATTATATCCCGTAATCTTCAATCTCGTTCTCTTTTGTGCGTATTAATTATTCCGTTACTAAACACGTAAAAGAAAATATAATCGTTACTGTATACTATATACTGTAAGTTTTTCTCTATCGTATAATCTTTCTCGATAAGATCGTCATCATGTTGATTAAACTAATGATTTACATATAACTAGCAATGTGATTTATCTTCGGTTACAAGACTTCAATATTAAAACATCAAATGTATTTATCACGCAATGCTTTCTTCTCAAAACGAATAATAATTATTATTATAATTTGACGAGTTTGTGATTCAGTCTATACGTATTGACGTTCATATTTCTCGTCTAAATTGTTTTGCATCAATGGATGATACAATATTTATTGGCGTAGGCGTGTTAAAAAGATCTATCTGCAACATTCAATTTTATCTCTGGTAAGTCATTCGACTTCTGTTAACGCCATTTAGAAAGTACTTTAAGCAATGTATTGTCTGTCTTATAATAACAAATTGGTCTGTGAGTTCTCATAATGCCTTACGAAGATAAATGTAACGCAATTTCAAAGAGAAATGAAAACCGTTGAAAAAAATCAAGACACCTGCATCTTTAAAGTTTGATTATTTTGTTACATTATCACCTGTTTATTTCATATATCCTATCTTTTATTTATATGACGATTCATAATTATATATATTTATGAAGAAATTAATGTATATTTCACATTATTTTATACGAAAAGTATTGCAGTCACTAATAAATTTTAACCGACGATCACAACAGATAAAAGTGCGAAAATAAACATACATATTATATAACATTTTTACGAATCGTGTTCGCGACAGCAACGCATATATATCTCAAATAGCAGTCATAACAATAATTTATACGCGCGTTAAACATATGTTGCAATTTTGCAATAAAATAAAACTCTAAAATGTAACGATACGTAGCTTCAGTATTGTCGTGATTTTGCATGCGCGTGTACGTCTTTTTATTGTACTTTTCATTGATAAATATCAGAATGGCTTTCCGCGCGCGCTTGTCATAATTTAAATTATTCTGCAATTACATTCTGTATACCGTATAAGATGCATACAGGAGATGAATAATTAGGCGACGCACCGTCGGTAGGAATTTGTTTGCAATCGTATTTGTTGTTTGCACGTTAAACGTTATGTGTATTTGCGTTTGTGTAAAGACAAGCGATGTGGATATAATACTAGAGTAAAGCTACGGGCACTAAGTCGATAATAATATACTGCGCGATCTCATAACAGATTTGCGAGACCGCTTATTCCAGACGCGGTTTCTTGCCGGGCGTCTCCTTTTTTTGTCATTATTTAAAATATTGGAAAGACGCCGCGCGCACGCCGTTTCGCCGATATCTCGAGACGTATATATGGAGTACGCAACGCAACCGCAATACGAAATGTAACCCATACTCGCGCGTGTGGCAAGGACTATAAACATATCACGGTGTCGTGACGCGCGGCGCGAACTTTCGCCAACGGCACGGCGGGCACGAGATCGATGCGATCGCGCGAAATGGGCGATATTTTTACGCGTTAATGCATTCAGGAAAACGGCTAGAAATTCGCCGAAACTCGTAGCGTATTAACCGAACGAAAGCGCTAGTGAACCGTGACGTTTGGTTATTCTGTTCGTTTATCAAACACACATCCCAGATCCATCCGACGCGGCCGAATCGAATTTTATCGAACACTTACCCGCGCGCGCTCGATGTATTTTGATTTTTATTCGCGCAACCAGTAACGGAAATGTGCCCGCCTCAGCGCGACGGCCCGGCGTTATTTAACGGGGCGCGTTATATTTTTCACGTGGAGAGATCCATGCGCGATGAGTACCGCTAAAAATGTCCAGACCGAGCGGAATGAGACGATTGTTTACAATGATTGCGGTATCGCAAATCGAGGGGGAGGAGGGAGAAAAAGAGAGAAAAAAGTATCTGCTTTTCTGTTAACCGTTAACGCGACGCGGCATTTATGTAACGTCGCGCCATTATTTCTTATCAAAAGTGGACAAAACTTTGAGTGTGACGCAAGTGCGAGGTTCCTGTCGAGATGGCGGCGCGGATTAAGCCGTTCTTCATTTAATTTCCATTCATTTTTTTTTCTTTTATTAATTTTCGTGTCGCTCCTCGACCGCGTCGGATTGCATATTCATTATACTGCTGGTGATTCCAGCGTAAGTAACACTCTTCCTGCCGGGTCTTTTTCACCAAGCCCTGTTTCTATTTTAATGAAAACGGAAACATTAATTAGCGCAAAGTGTGCAACCTTGGGATACATATCTAGTTCTTGCGACATACACACACGAATCACTTATTGTGTTTAATAAGATGAATTGAAGACAATATTGGAAGCTTTCAGATTTCGGGAGGCTCAAAAAGAGGCCTACGACGTATGTACAGCTCTAATACCTAGTTCGCTTCGGGATAATTTCGCGTTTGCAGCGGTTACAATTTTTGTGCTTATTAATTACGTGCGACGTGGAACTTTGATCGCAGAGAACGCTTTTGTTTTACACATCACAAATACGCGTCGAATTTAATAACTCTCTCACGATTGGAAAGACCCGCTATCAAGTGCAGTGAAAATACATTGCTTCATTGCCGCCAATTTATCAACGGCCGCGCGTGGCCTATTCTCTGCACAAGTAATACATTATTGAAAATTATAAACAAGCAAGCAGGAGTATAAAGCCCCCCTCGTCTCCTCCGCCCTTCTGATAAAGTACAGAACGCGGATTTTCGATTTACCGAACGCGATTTCTGCGCCACACAATACCTTAATACAATTGCTAACAGCAAGACACAACAATGCCGCGCACATTTAATCGCACCACGATCATATTCGAATTTTCTATCGTTTCACGAACGGCAGTTTTTGCCACTGCAATGCTCGCGCGCGCTCTGCGTGGCCCTTTTACACCTAACTGAAATGTACGACAGATTAATGCGATCAGTCGCCTGTACGAATAAGATTATTATCGCTCCGCAAAGTGGATTTGGAATTAATTTAACGACAGAGCTAATACAATTTTATTTCGGCCTTTGGAATCTGATCTAGATCTGATCGAACGAGTTTTACAAGGCGTTTCCGCTTCTCGTCTAAGCTGTCGCCGCGTTGTACATCCGACAGAAATAAAACGCACACTTTACTTTTCTTTTTGCATATTCAACTCCTTTTTTTTTCCTTCCCTCCCCCGCCCCCTTCCTCCGTCGCGTCGCGGTCGTTTTCTCCTTGCTCGCCGGGGTACACGGGTTACGCACGCACGTATACACGCGTCCCGAATTTCGAATGCAAGGAACGTCGGGCATGCCCTTGGCAAGATTAATCGCCATTACCTTATGGTCAGTTGGCCGCGAGCCCGACTAGAAAAGAGGAAGAGAGAGGACGAGCCGCGCCGCGCCGCGCGTTTCGAAAAATGACGGGAAAGAGGCACAATAACAGATGACAGATCGCCGTTGCGTCCTGGCTCGACGATCGGACGTCGCGATCAGCCGCGAGGACGTCGAGCGACGCCAACGGGCTTCGCGTCACTCGAGGGGATCGTCGCTGCGCGTCGCGACTACAAATGAACATGAAAACAAAGCACAGTGCCTCTGTCAATTTTTAAATTAACTGTGCGTTTTGATAATTTTAAAGATCGTTTTCTGTTTTAATTGGAAAAAAATGCGTTCAGATGTTTTTCGTTAAACAAAAATTATTTATCAATTTTTAAGCATTTTTTTACGTCGTTTAATTTTTCCCGGAAAATTTTCGATCAAATTCAGTTGAATCATGATATTATAAGCGAGTGAAAGAGCTGTACGTCAGCAGAAGCTAAATTGTCTAGCGGCAACGTGGTAACGCGTGTCTACCGACGTCGGGAATTAATTCATCATTTAGCCTAACGAAGGGAATAACTAGTTGTAGCGGATGAGGTGGACGCGCGTAATAATGCGATGTCAGATAAGACGAGGACGAGCGATGAGCACGTTGTCGGCTCTGGAAATCGTTCTTCCGATTCTTTTTTTTTTTCACGCACCTGGCACGACATTTGCAGACAGCATCGCGTCTCGCTGTTATTACTGCACACAAAGTAAAAGCGAATAATAAAAAGCGCTTTCGTGTTTCCTTTTTCTAATCCGGAGTCTCTTCGCTTCGTATGCTAATAGGAAACTGATCGCAACTCTTTTTTTTTATGTGCGGATAATTTCAGAACTCTTGAAAAATTTTACGAAATCGCGCGTGTAAGTAACGTTACCGGGGCCCGACTCGTTTCGCTCGCGTATTGCGTCGTTGCCTTTTCGAGACGCTTTTCCACAAAATGCCTTGTATTTTTGCATATCCGCGTGTTGCGCCGTCCATCGCGTCGGTGGAAAAACGCATACGAGACAATGCAATTCTGAAAATAATGTCGAAGAGCCAAGTCGCGCACCGCGTTCGCATCGCTCCGCTCATTTAACGCCGGAGATATGCCAGATCGATTACATTATCGCTGCCTAAGTCATAATGTATTGCCGGCCAATCGCGTTTTACTATCGGCTACGTTAGAACCGCGCCGCATTCTCCCCCGACGCGACGATATTAACGTCGCTATTTTGATCACCGATCGGGTGCGATCCGAATTCTTTTAACGTCAGTTCGCGCATATCGACACGAATCACGTTCCCGTGACGATAGGTCTTCCGTTAGATAAAAGAAACCGCGCTGGTCTTTCCTCGAGAACGAAATTCATTATATTTTCGTCTTAGGTTCCCGCGAAAAGAAGTCGACGATATCTATCCATATTACAGACCGAATTAATCATGTGTAGTAGAAAGATGTTTCACGATTCAAAAAGTTACAATTAATCCTTCGATTGAAAATGCACAAGAGGAAGGAGGGAGAACGTAATTTCGAGTTATTTTTTATTCTCGCAAGATATTCGTGAACTATTCTCAAAATATTTCCATACTCCGAAGATAATTTCCTCATTATGACGCGAATGGTGACGGGTCGAGCCACCATAGCCGCGAATTGACTCCGATAACTTTCTCGCCAAGTCCACTAAAAAAAAAAAAAACATTGTCTCGAAAAACAACAGATAAGCCAACGTCCGGCCATTGATGACACTTTCGGCAACATTTCTCTCTCTTTCTCTCTCAGGCATGAAATAAATATTATTGAGAAAACAATTAGCGTGGCCGATTGGTCGCGCACAATCAAATGTCGCGACATTAGCGCCAATCTTTATAATGGCACCGAACGACGCGGCAAACAAGGTAATAAACTGTCTTTAATTAGCGGCATTTAATATCAATAGCGACGGGCTACGTCGCTTTATCGTCGCGCGAATTAACAATGGCCGCCGCCATTCGCGAGATGCGTCTAATTATTGCAGCGCAGTATCGCGCAAGGGGAGTGAAGAGGGATCTCGCGCGTTGAACGAGATCTCGAGGAAACGAGCGGTTTCTTCGCGAGAAGAAGCGGCGAACAGAACGTGCAGTATTTCATACCGCGGTTTTTCTTCCGTGCAGCCGTCGCGCGCTTTGACGTCGCACGCCAATCCGCGCGGCGATCAGGATGTTGCGTAAGGCCCACGAGACGAAACGAGGTGACATGAGTGACAAACGAGAGACTTCCAGCCCGTGTCACAAACGTGTCCTTCCGAAAAACGTGCGCGTTTCCGGCGGCGACAATGGCATCGCGCCAGAACAACAAGATGCGCTCGTGTGCGTTCGCGAAAACTTCTCGAAATGCCGAGCGATTATTACGTCGATTTCCGGCTAACGAGAGAACTCGACACCGCCTTTCGGTCCGTTCTGTAACGCGTTGTGCGGCTCGGTCTTCTCACCGAAAAAAATGTACGAGAAATCAAACTCGTGTATGATACGAAGAATATTTATTAAGAGCCTGACGGACAAATTCTACGCGCGATTTATCTTTCATTTTATAGATAAACTGGCAGAGATAGAGATGGAATCTAAGCGCTAAGTCGGAGGTAAAAAGCCGCAGAAAATGATATGTCCGCAATGTGAAAACCGGGGAAAGTAAACGTGTCCATAAAACGAGCCGGCAACCTGCCTAATACTCGCGCCAGTAACTATACCGTCTCCCGCGGGCTGCAGCCGAAATAAGCACCGTCGGCATTACCGTTGGCACGCAACAAGTTTGTTTGCAGTTCAGCTCATACGATTATTGTACGGCTCATAAAACTTATTGGCTACTACCCTCCGCCTCTTTCTCTCTCTTTCTCTTTCGTCGTTCCGACATATTTAATTAAATGAGAGAGCACTTTCCTCGACGAAAACACACTATTTGCGCGAGATCGCCACCAGGACGACTAGGTCGCGCGAATTCTCTCGTGAGGCACGAGACTTTCACCATTGCACGAGACGGGTGCAACGAGAACTAACTAACTCGAGCTAACTAATCCGACAGACTCCAAGCACGATTCTCGATCGACGGATCTAACATAAGATGAACGTCCACACGTAATTCACGTAAATTCACTGTTGCTAATAGGTACATTGCGCTCTGTCTGCTCACCTGGCGTGATACCGTGCGGATTGAGGTGCGGATGATGGTGCGCACCGGCGAGTATCCCCTTGCTCTGAAGATGATGCGCCGCTATCGTTGGTCCCGGCGAGCTGGTGGGCGGCAGATGTGCCGCCGGATTGTAGAAACCCGCTGCCGCCAGGGCGGCAGCGCTAAAGTAACTCGCGGCCGCCACCGCTGAGGATGAGTGCGACAAGTCGCGTTGGCCGCTCACAGGTAAGGGCGGCGGAGTCTCCGGCGCCGCGGCCGGGCTACCAGGTCCACCGGGCGGCGGGGAAGCGCTACCCTGCGACGACGAGCCACCCAGAATACCAGGCGGATGGGTGCTCGCCGCGGTCAGCAGCGTTGAGACGCTAAAGTCCGTCGGCCGCGGTGCCGCCGGTGCAGGTAGGGTGATGTGGCCGTTCGGATTACTGGCGGGCGGCGTGCCGCCGGCGATCGAGTTTGTAAAGGACGAATGTTGATTCAGAGCCGTCGCTGACGCGGGGTACGCCATCCCAGGCCCCCCCGCCTCGGCCCGCGGCCCCGTATTTGCACCCTCGACCACGTTAGCCTCCAATTCTATACCAAGTCTACGTCGTTGACCGTCGACGTCCTTCGCGGAGGAGTCCACCTCCTCCTCCACCACCACCTCCTCAAGCCGTGATCGCTGCTGCAGCGCGGAGGGTTGCGGAGTGCTGGCGCAGTGGGTACCCCTGCACGCCGTGTCTTGTTCGAATCTCATCGAGACGGGCGGGTGTGCCGAGTCGCGCGAGATTCCTCTTCGAGTGACTCAAACCTGCTCCGAATGTTGCACGCGCGATCCTCCGCTCTCGCTCTCGGTTTTACGACCCGAATTGCGCGGCCAAGTCGCTCGCAGGAGTCGTTCACGAGCCGTCGGACGGACGCTGCTTTTCCGCTCGTCTGAATATATGCCTACGGCCTACTGGTCAACGATCACGCTCGTTCCTCCACATATCCAAGAACGCGCGTTCTCGAGAGAAGCACGCGCTCAAGATTGTGGATCGCGATCCTCGGAACGCCCGCGTTCTTTCGCGCGAATTTCCGATCGCAGGAAATCGCCGACGATCGTCTCACTGTATGTTGCCGAAAATTGCCTAGTCGACATCTTACGTCTACGGACGCTCGATCCTGCCGGCAGGATTGTCCGTGATGTTTTCAGCGATCTTTCACCGTGACGCGAAGTGCATTCAATGAGATATCACTCGCGAATCGTCCGCTTTCGGAGCACCTGATTCAATCGTGAACGAAGAGAGATACACTGGCACTCCGAATCGTCGATGAGTTGGAACACTCGCGAGCGAACGTCTACGGTGACGCCGCGTGATAGATCTTCAGTATAAGAGTCACTCCCATGTCGAGACACTAGCCGCGAGTCACTCTAGGCCATGGTGCAAATGTTGCTCACTAATCACTGACTTGTCATCACCGATTCGTTCGCAGTTCTCCTGCCGCCGATCTCCTGCGTCGGTTCCCCGCGTTTTTCTCTCTTTGTTCCTCTCAAACGCTCCGAAACACTGTGTTCACGACGGATTTGGACATCCGTTGATCGTTCGATGGATTTAAAGACCACGAGTCTTCACGAGAAAGGATATAGTCAATGCGTCCTCGCGCCGGTCGACACGCGTATCCGACGAGAAGTACGCGGAGTCAACGATGATAACGACGAGAACAACGTGACGACGATGACAAATAAAAAGGAGCAAGTTTTATCTCTTCTCGGCGGCCTCTCGACGGCGACGACGTTCGGTCGGGGCTGAAGAGCGGACGAAAGGTGTTACTTGGGTGGCGCCGCGATGGTCACTGAGCAGCGCTAGGATTGACACCTACTCTGGGGGCTCACCCCCACACCTCCCGCGGAGGTGTTGGTGTGCTAAAGTCCCCGTCCGGATTCAGGGCGGTGTGTACGGCGGCGGCCGCGTGTATATGGGTGGTCCGCGGATCCGTGTGTGTGCGTTACGCGCGTGTATATAGACCGCGGTGTGCCTGCGCCGCGGAACGGACGCGGGAGGCGTGAATGCTGGAGGGCAGCGACGCGAAGACTGAGACCATGCGGGGGCTCCTCCTCCCTACCCCTATGACCGTCCGGGCACGGGAGTGGGGGTCCGGCCTTCCCCAACTGTCGGCACCAGCGGCAAGCAGCCGCGAGAGCGACGAAGACGGAGACGCCACGGACTGACGAAACGTAGCGGCGAACGGTGGGGGGAGGGTGAATTTCGCGGCACCTTCTCCCTACCAGCCGGTCGGGCGATAATGAGCGCTCGTAGTCCGGATTGGCGTTCCGGCGCCAATCCGAGCGGCGTTGGACTCGACGCCTTTTCCGACGCTACTCGAGCCAGCGGTGGTCTCACTCGCGCCTTCGCACGCTCTCCCTGTCTCCTCTCCTGTCGGACTTATCCCCACCGCTCCACGTCACGTACACACGCACGCGACGCTCTCCGTTGTCGTCGGTGAACTCGACGTGTGCCCCCACCACGATGCTTCTAAGGGTGTTAACCGCGAGTACGCCCATTAACACCACCCTGCGTCACTGCCTTCCAACGAGGGCGGGGGCATGGGGTAGGAGGAGGGGGCGCGCGACCGACGTCGCGAGGTGTCGTTAGTGGAGCTCGCTCGAATCTTCGTCGACTGAACGTTAACGCTCTCGCATTTTGACGCGAGAGAATTTTCACGTCTGAGTTGCCACGTTGGTCGACACCTTTGGTGAATCAGAGAATATAATATTATTGCTGCCAGATATCGTTTCGCATTTCGATTAATTGCAACGATTGAAAAGTTTCTCGAAATATTGTCTGTTATAAAATAATATACATTTTCTGTCGAGTAAAAATCATATAATACAACTGGAGCGAGGAGACGACTTTTCGTAAATAAACAAATAATTTGATTCGAATTGAAAAATGAGTTACCCAATTATTCAGACACGCGATTCACATATTACTTTTATTGTTCGAGTATTTTTATTAAATCTTAACATTGCTCTAATAATCGGGAAATTTGCTTAAACACAAAAATATTTATCATATCTTTATTACTATATTATAATTAAGTTTGGATTTGCGTATTTTATTTATTTTCCATCAAATTTTAACACGTGCTCCGAGTTTATTTAACTCTATTATGATAAAAGAAATTAAAATTTGCGTACTACTACTGGATAAGCAAATTTCAATTACTCGAGCAATACGGGTGATATGGGTAATGTAACGGGTAACCCGTACATTACTAGCACATTTTGAGTAATTTGAAGTATCCGGGTATTCAGGTATTATTAACTCCATGTTCAATTACCGTTAATTAAAATTCTAATTTAATATAAAGATATATTTTTAATTAAAAGATATATTTTTAAATAATAATGAAACATAGTGTAAGGTTACAGACATATTTTAGTCAATAATATTACATCTTCTGACTATTTACTGTATTTTATAATTCTGGAACTACAAAAATTCTCGTTCGAACAAATCAGAAGGCACGAAATCACATAATTTATCTGTGTAAAACCAAGTTTGGCGACGTTTCATCTGAAAAAAAATATATAGGTGTATATATCTTTCCATCGTGCGCGCGCGCCCGCGTGGCGAATGTACTTTATCATCACTGTAATGCAATACAATTGGCCACGTCGGGAATTCACCGAGTTTTCCGCGAAATACCACGAGTGAGAAGTTTTCGAGAGCCGTGCCAAAATTCGCACGGTATAGCGTCATGAGTCTCACCCCGTCTCATTCTGTCCTTCTTGCTCGCACTCGGGCGCTCTGTCGCCCGTTTCAGCACAGCGGCGACAGAGAGGAAACCTGTAGCCACACCCCCTATACCCCTACCGTTACTACGATCATCCCCCTCCACGATATCACGTGACCCAATCCATTCCCCTCTCGCGCTCACCATCTCTGTCGTCCGCTGTGCTCCCCCGTCACGTCTCTCGCGGGTGCCGCCCTTCACCCTTTCCTCCCAGCGAAACCTCTCCTGCTTTTTCTCTGTCGTGAAACGCTCGACGCTCGTCCTTCGCGCCGCAGAGTGTCGCTGAGACGCCCAGAGCATCACAGTGTTGCCAAATCCGCGAGAGCTTTTCTATCCGCGCGGACTGGAATTATGTATCCAGAATCACATTATTCGGGTGCGTTGTAAAGAGTGACCGTCATGCTGAAACCGTCGATCGAAAAGCGTTTTTTTTTTGTTAGCCCAGAGCAAAATTTCAGAGTCTGCCGGGCCATGATCCGGTTTAATCGTAATTATATGGGGAGAGAGAAACGCGGGAGGATTAAACGTCTGGAATAAAGGGGCGGATCATGTTGCTTCATTATTTATTGCTTCTGCAGTGAAATATTGGCAACGTGCACCTTTCCATTGCACTTCTTGTAAACTCAATTTCTCTGATTTACCTCACAAAAGAAAAGTAATAAATAATAGCTTGAGAATTTGATCTCTAATCATGTTTCAAATTTCACATAGATAAACATACACTTGAATACAACTATGTTATATTTAGTTATGTATTTATAATGTGCAATTTATAATATTTATAATATAATAGTATAACATTTATAATATTTAATAATGTTATATATAATTTATATATGTATAATATACATTATAATATATTAATAATATGTATAAGTTTCCTCAAATGTTAGTAGTACATTACAATATGTGATATATTTTCAATATTTCATTAATTTAAATGACTTATGTCTACATGTAAGACTTCCTAAGTTAATTTTTAGTTGATTTTTATAATCGCATAAGTTTAAGTTGTTCATATAAATTAAAGCTTAAATTTTCTTAATTTGTTTACATCTTTAGAGTAGAAATTAGACTAATCAAGTTATTTATGTAACAATTATCGATACAACGTGCACATCAGATAAACTATTTCTTGTGATTTCACCTTATGCTAGTTCTCATTTGTCTCTATCCGCTAAATTGCCGGACACTCGTCGTAGACAGCTCATTCTACACTTTTCGTTCTCTTTCTTTCCTTGGCCGATCTGAGGAAAATGTAGCGGCGGCGATCGATGCTACTATATGTTAGCTATCGGATAGAGGCAGTGAAGCGTAAAGGAAACGAAATAAAGAAAAAAAACATAAAGCAGAAGGCGAGAGAAAGAGCGTCTGAAAATCCTACGGGTACACATATATTGCGAGAAACCCCACAGTGAGAAAGAGAAGGAGCTTAGTCGCCTCTTCGCGTGTCCGAGACGACGTGGTAGCGAGCGGCTGAGGCAAGAGCAAAGTTTGTCCTCGTCGGCAGGGAGAAGATAGCAGTGTGAGACAGAAAAAGAGAGAAAGAAAGAGAAGGAGAGAGAAAGAAAAAAAATCCAGCCACCGAGCGCCGTGATACGCGGAGTCAGGGGGAATGACATAAGATGGAAGGAGAGCGACGGCGCGGGCGAGAGAAAGAGAGAGGTGGTCATAATCGCGCAGACCGCGTCATAATCCGCGACGAAAAACATTTGACGAGCGCGCCGGGCTGGTAAAGGGGCAACGCGAGTGGGCGTGGCCCGATTTGACACCGCCTACGTGCCTGAACTCCCCTCCACTATCGTCTCCGACATGTAGGTGGGGGGACTAGTCTTACGCGACGCGCGGAATCGCACCGAGTGACGAGGCGAGGAAGTGGGGGGATCCGCGAGACGAGGACGGAGACTCGTGTGGCATTCATCCCGTGACCACGATGAGAGTAGGACGAAAAGACAGGACACACACACAGCGATACGCTTTACGCGCGCGTGCGCGCGCTTACACACACGTTGTCCAGCACACACGGTGAGATTTTTTTTGCGCGCATACGCGGTGGTCTTGTTGGCTGGTCAGTGTTGGAGATCGGCTGAAGTTTTGCACGAAGGAACTTGGTGCAGCGTTCTATATCGTTTGGTGTACGACCGATGAACGTCCCACAAGACCGCAGATTTTGTCGGGCAATTACACCAAGTCCGGCAACGCGAAATGACTACGTCAATATCACGAAACAGTTAAATTGTATTGTAAGGCTAATCTTTTGGCCTAGAAGTAAAAGACGATATATGAAAAGATGTGAGATTCCTGGCCCGAAGAATAGAAGTGTATATCGGGTTCAGTATAAGTAAAATTGAAATCTTTGTCATATATGTAGAGAACATTTTTGTTTAATCAAATTGAAATTTTAGTGTAGAAATATTAAAAACAATTATTTAATATTGTGTTCTCTCAATTGCTGGTGTGTGAAATAATTATAATCAAAGTGCACAAAAAGAATAAGTAATAATTGAAGAGCTTGCTTCAATATAGTGGGCTAACCCATATTTTGTAAAAATGGAGAAAATTAACTCTAAAATTAAAGTGATGGAAAAATACATCCATTTCTATTAAATATCATATATTTGGCTACGTTACGAATTAGCTCATTGTTGCAGCAAGCCCTTCAATTATCGCGATTAAATAAAGAGCTCATGTATCATACATGATAAAGTATGCGATGAAAAGCAGGTGATTTTATGAATGATCAGAGACAATTTTGCAACGCATACACACATGTAGGGTAGACTTTTCTTTAAGATTACGTAAACTTTATTATCCATAAAATAATAGTTTTTCTGAAATAAATCTTGATGATAAAATATAGTTAGGAAAAGTATTCTAACAAACATTGATATTTACGATAAAGTTATCTAGAGGCAAGATATATCCACGAGATATATAAATAGATACATGATAAATATGTTCAGAAACTATCGTACATACACCTATAGAGTTAACAGCGTGCATTTTAAAGAAACTGAAAAATGTTATGTAACAAGCCTGAGCCACAATTGTATCTATCGCACAGGTCGTTTCAAAATTAGTTTCGTCAGAACGATACGTATAAACTTTGCGCTTTAGGCGATAATATTACTATCAAATTATGTCTTCGATTGCGTGGCTGTTCCGCCCGCAGGAAGTGGACAGTACGCGTATGTAGTGCATCCGGTCTTTGAAACGCTACGTTGATAGTGCCAATAACTCGCATATAATTAATGATGCCTACCAACCACTGTTCGCGAGTACGCCACCCCGATATAGACCATTTGTTCCTCCCCCGATGCGGTGAACCATCGCATACGCGTAGTCGCATTAGTTAACCACAGTGGCTGCGAAATTCTGGAAACCGGCGAACTGTGTGTAGGAGACGGGGTATTTCGAGCCAGTTGAATTCGTGCGCGTGAAAAAATGTATTGACTTAATTTGCGATTGCAAGATTGAAGAAATGCGCGATTGCAAGAAACGCAAACAGTAACGAATGTTAATATATTTAACATAGGTTTATTCGAGCTACACTCTAAATTCGTTGCAGTAAAAATTGTCACTTTACCATATAGTGAAAGGTCGATTTTAAGGTTTTCACTGCTATGCAGTGATTTTCACTGTATGTAAAAGTGAGTTTTAACTTTTATTAAAGTGAAATTTTCACTTTAATAGAAACAGTGAAAAATGTCACTGTTATGGTAACAGTGATATGATTACAGTGGTATGATCCACTGCTAGAAAAGTGATTAATTAACTGTAGAAGCAGTGAAAAATCACTTTTTTAGCAGTCAAAAATTTTTTGAAACGGTAGAAAATAATTCATTATATTAATAGTGAAAAGTAACTTTACTAGAGTAAAAAATATAGTAAAGTAATTGCCTAATGAGAGCCGACACGGGTGTTGATGTGTGAAGTTTTTATCATTACAATATCCAACAATACACGATTTGCGCGCCGCACGGTTTGTCGCTCTTGAAACACATCAGTTCTTTGCATGAAGCCGGAAACTTGTATAACAAATTAAATTGACGAACAATTTAATATCTTTCGATACTAATATGCATCTATAAAATTTCCCTCCTCATAGGTAA
Source organism: Wasmannia auropunctata (assembly GCF_000956235.1). Lineage (NCBI taxonomy): Eukaryota > Metazoa > Arthropoda > Insecta > Hymenoptera > Formicidae > Wasmannia > Wasmannia auropunctata. The sequence continues at coordinate 2,310,366 of NW_012026816.1, forward strand.
TTACTTCACTATATTTGTTATTTCTTGAAGTCTATTCTATTTAAAATTCATTAGAGTAAAAAAGTCACTTTATACTAGCAGTTAAAAAGTCACTGTTAACTGCAGTGACTCAAATTCACTTTAAGTTAAAGTGAAATCTCATTGCAAAGAGGATGGTCGCATTTTGACTATTCACTATAGTGAAATTTCACTGCAACGAATTTAGAGTGATATCTATAATATAATTACTACGGCAATATCTGCACTTGTAATATTTAATTCCGATTAGATATATACTTCTTTATGTTTCAATAATTTAAAATTTATTTTCTCAAAATCAGCAATCTCGGTTCCTTATCTCATCCTTAACTTATTTTCCACAACCGGATATCGTGTTTCGCGACGCCTTTTATTTCACTAAACAGCGACTCGGCAAGCTGGATACGCAAGATGAATTTCCCTCGCCAACGTTTCGAACGGAGATTCCAGGCAGATAGAGCACACACCGGCCCCCGCTATATGTATATCGGCGCGCAGCCTATAAATCTTCTCGGCCCATAAACAAAGCTTTTGAACGCGAAAGGTTGTTGCAGCATGTGCGTGACGACCGTCGCTTCGCTCTCTCCGCGAGTAACTCGCGAATGAGACAAGAGTGTAGGAGGAGTAGCTCGCGCGCGAGGGTGGCGAGACCGGGGGCGGGGGGTGAAGCGGGGCTGAAAGCCCTGACGGCTGAATTTAACGCCAAACTCATCAAGTCGCACAGCTTGCTTCTTCGCGGGAAGGAGTACCGCGGCCAATTTTGTGCTCTTAGCAGCTTCGTCTTCCCCGTTTACCGTATCTTAGCGCACGCATCCCTCTCGAGTTTCTCAAGACTTCGACGACATTATAGACGTGAAGTCTGCAGTTTTGACTATCCGTGTATAGCACTATTCACAGATGCGCATATAACGCTGAAATTTACTTTTATATATACATATGTATATAATATATACAGAATATATGTGAAATCGTATGCAAAACACTGTTTGTACAAATGTAATATTATTGTGCTTCAGAAACACTTTAATCCGAAGAGAACCGTGAAGAGGACTTTTCTTTGCACATGAGAGGCTGGAACGCGCGCCTACGGATCTCGCTTTGAGTGACTTGTTCGCGCTGGGGAATCGAAGAAGACACTAATGAAGGTTGCGTGATACCAACTGATCGTCGGTGAATTGAAATTGGAGCGTAAACGGCGCGTACTCGTCACCACCTTTGAACGTGCATCAGGCAGCTTTTCCTCAGAAAATTCGGCAGAGAGCACACGGCGGGATGGAGGCTTATAAGCGACGCATCGCTCGGATAAACGGGAAAACTGTGCGCGAGCACGGAACAAACCAATTAAGTATTTTAATGGGACGGGGTTACCCGCGGCTCTGTAACAATCGGATAAAACAATCGGAGGGCATGCCGATCCGTCCCCGCCGAGAGCGGTGGTAAAGCTGGATTGCCTCGGGGTGATCGTTGTCGACGAGGACGGGAGGGACAAGGGGGGCTGGAGGAGAGACGACGAGAGGTGGTGGCGGTGTCGGTGATGGTTTAGAAGTGTGGAAAGACAGTGAAAATTCCCGACGTCACTCCAGCGCGCCGCGGGCGTGTAAATTTGCACCGGATCGATTCCGGGCGGGAGGAATGAGGAGGGAAAGAGAGTGAGAGTGAGAGAGAGAGAGAGAGAGAGAGGGGAGATCATCGTCGGTTCAGGGAAAACGCGGGAGCGCGAGAGGAGAGTCAAGTACCTAACCGACGCGGCAACGAAACGCCCGGAACAAACAACAAACAAGCAAACAAAAACCGGCATCCGCCGTCTCCACGGCGCCTGCCCCGCGCGAGGCGCGCTCGACGCGTCACGATTTTCGAATTCTCCGGCCTGTCCGACTTCGCCGCTTATACGTGTAACGTGCAGGGATGCGATGAGCGAAAAGGAAAAAGAATGCGTAGATGTCAATTACACGTTGCGTTTCTTAACCCGAGATCGGACGATCGACTTCACGTGCAACGCGAATATTCGATTGGACGTAGTTACATGGTTGGTGTAAAATTGGTATTTCGATTCAGGTAACGCTTTACAAGGGTAACAGTTTATGTATTAGGTTTTATGATAAACTCGAAAAGGTTTTATGATTGTGTTTCAAATGTAGTTTTGCATAATATAATTGACAATAAAAACACGGAATAAGCTTTCTTCATCTCCATCTCTTATCAGAGTTAATAACATACAATTGCACATGTAGATTAACATAATGTGATACTCGTAAGGTATAAACGGATAATACAGTCGTCTTGTTAACACGCGGCGACAAATACGTCGATAGATCTGGATAATAAATCGGGGTCGGCGAGTGTCGGGCCCTCGATGGGATATCGCCGATCCATCGACGTGTTTAGTAGATTTTGGGGTGGAAGAAGCTCGAGAGATCAGGATTCGTTCGGTGAACCCCGACGTTTACCGACGTAATCCGTAGCGACCGTAGCGATCTGTAGGAGAGCGGGAAAGCCAGAAGCGGGAGGGTGGTTCTCGATCGAGTGGTTTGACAGGGGTAGTTTAGTCCGAGATATATATATTTCTAATACTATTAGCCGGTGTTCCGTTACACAACGACAGATGGACGGGCGCGGAGATATATATGCGCTCTGTTTGGATTTCGGTGTTCGAGGGTGCAGCTGCGAGTGTGTGTTATACCGCGCGTTACCCTGTTTGTGCCCCGACATCAATTGATAGTTTTGGTAAACGAGAATCTCTCCACAATAGGCCTCGTAACGCTTTGCAGGGAGACTTGGCGTTCTTCGTTTCGAGAACATTCGTTTCCTTTGTAATGCGATTTTGAGACCACGCGGGACTCGCTGAGTCTGAGTGAGTCGGCGGAGTGAATCAAAATCCTAACTGATATCTATCCGATGTCTCAGATTTTTGGCATATTTGAACAATTTAATAAAGATTAACAAAAACTTGAATAATGTGATTCAACAAATCTCATGTATACAAAATATAGTTAACTACAAAATTATTTTTGCAGCTATGTATTGAGTTAAATTATGTTAATTATAATTAATTATAATTAAGAATAATTAAATATAAAATCTTATGTTTTGAAAACAGATGATAAAATCATTATTACTTTTTTCGGTTGGAAATGTGGAAGCATGACGAATAAATAATCGTGACTATCTGCTAATCGCGCGTATCCCGGAGCTTCGCCATTAATTAGATAATTAATACTCACTTCGTACGGCTCAAGGTATATATATCCAATATTAGATTGCAGCGAAATTAACACAACATATGTTGCGTAACCGTCGCCGGATCTCGGCAACGAATTATCGATTCGCAGCCCATGTAGCTGCGAGCGACGATTGTTCTACTCGAAATTCACTTCCGATAACGCGGAGACTCGATTGTGTTTCCGGGAGTCAACTTCGCGCCATTGATTGAATTATCGGGCATGCAGTTGATTGAATTCGCTGTAGGTATACCGCCGCGTGGAACCCATTTAACTCATCGTCCAAGTAACTATTTAAATCAACCGACTAGATATGTCTTCTATTCCGATTAGAATTCGTGGGCGCATGAAGCTTTTCGTTCACTTATATTATCGCACTCGGGCTTTAGGATTTGCGTTTCTTAAATAAATTTGGATCATCTATAAAGCGCGCGCGTATATTCTATAATATGAGAACTTTTTGTTCATATCTAATATTGTTCTGATTTACTGTGACATTAAATTAAAAATTTTTAGAATAATAATAATGATTGTGAAAGATAAATGCAATCCATACGAGGATAACTGTATAAGAAAAAGTCTCGTAAAGTTCGCTTTTCGTAAAACTATTTTGAGATCTCTATTGAATATATTTTCACATAATGTATCATCTGAAATTGGCATTTGTTGAACATACCACAAACAGGACACACGCTAAATTGCGAAGGGTTAAGATGGAAATTTCTAAACAGTGCATAACGTGGAAAAAACTACAAAGCCACGTACCTGTCCGACCTGCATAAAAGTCACGACTGACATACGAGGATTTCAGGTTAACAATAAGATGCGAACATGTATGACGAATCACATGTAGAATATCTCATTAACTATTCTAGCTAATCTTAAAATAGATGTGAGCTTTAGAGTATCAGTATATGTACATATATCTAGAAATGTGACGTATCGATTGAGCATGAACGATACTCGCAACAAAACTTGTAACATGCTAAAAGCGATGGTATGTTGCTACTTTGCACAAAATCCAGAAGATTATACGTAAATTTACAAAAAGTTGTAAATTTTTGCGTTAATCTGCTACTTTTATATAATTTTTATAACTAATTACTAAGTGGCAGTAAACAAATTTATTAAAAAAATTTTTTTTCTAAAACTGTTCTTCTAATAAATCTCACATTTTTCAAAAAAGTCATTATTGTAACGCGCGGAAATGTGGTATTTCATATTTCGTTAATTAAAACGATTCGTTCATCACGTACATAAGGAAAAGGAAAGGTATACATATGCGAAATCCTCTGTCGTCTCGTTCTCTAGAATTACGTGTAGTAATTCAAGTTCGAAGAGATGTCAACGCTGCGCCACACGGGGAATACGTATACACGATCGCCATTTTATCGACTTGACTTTTATTTAGAAACTGATTACCTATGCAAGTAAGCTATAGTTTACCGACAACTTTGCTATTCACCCTTCGCGGTACTATCTCGGTACTGTCACCACGGGTTTCGTCCGGTACGTGGTACACGGGAAAACAGCAGGATAATTTTATTGCGCCGGAGAGATCCGTTATAGAATGCCGATTCATAATTGAAGAAAATAATAACGTCGCCCGATGTTTACGATGGTAACATCGCGACACGCGCGATCCTTTCGACATCGATCGTGACAGTGCGTGTGACAACATATATGGGGTTACTTTCTCGTGTGATGACAAATAAAATTTTCTATTGTTTAGCAACAGCACTTGGCTACACCAAATTAGCCGTGCGCGCGCGTGCGTAGATGCTTCACAAACATAATTAATATTCGGAAAGAGAAAAATACATCACAGACAAACGTATCGCCGAGGCAATTTGGTCGGCGATCGATCGCGATTTGATCGCCAACGAACCGTTACGCTCGTAAAAATTTCATTCTCCAAGTATCCCCGGAAGAACGGCACGGGTTCCCTTTCGATTTCGCGTTCAGTCCAAAGTGTCGGAGGAAATGGTAATGGTTAATTAATGGGTCGGCACGCGAGGAGAACCCAATAGGCCTCCCTGAGCCCTCTTGCGTCCGCCCGCGCCGGCGAGCGATGCCCCGTGACGTGAAAACGCGCCGCTCGCTGCAACCATCGTCTCGTTCCATCTCCTCCACTCTTCATCTCCGCCGCTCTCATACGCAGACTATCGTCCGATCTATATCATCCTACTCTCTTCCATTCGTTTTCGTTTCGATGCCGCCGTTCCTCTTCTCGCTCGCTGCTTTACGAAACTCGCGAGGGACTCCCGGAGCCCCTTCATTCCTCTCTCCCCACCGTTGTCCGGCCCGCTCGTTGTCTCGTGGTCCAAGCTGTTTTGTCCCGTCAGTCCCCGGGCGCGCAATGCGATATCTATGGATTTCTTTTGGGGCCTTGTGTCGAAGCCGCCATTATACCGGGGAGAGAGAAAGAGAGAGAGAGAGAGAGAGAGAGAAGTCCTCCCCTCGATTCCGCCAGTCCTCTCCCTCCGTTTCGGAGTACAGGCCCGAAGTGTAGTTCACAGGAACGTCAAGCTGCAACCAACGTCGACGCGATGATGACGATGACGACGACGGCGGCGGAGGCGGCGACGAGAACGACACGCGTGTACGAGTGCAGCGCTTCTGGGATTGTTTTTCTCCGTTTTCTTTTTCTTCGAGAAAGAGGATGTGTACGCCTTGTGCGTTAAACAGAAAGAGCAGGAGGAGATGGAGGAAGAAGAAGAAGAAGAAGAGGGCTAGAATCCTGCGGATCTCTGGTCGGGCTATTCACGGCGGTACGCGCCTTCGAAAGGGATGAAAGGGTAACGCGGTACCCACGGCGACTGTCCTCTCGTCGTCCCTTCGGACCCTCCTTTTGATAGCGCGCGTGGAAAGAAAGGAAGAGGCTCGAGAGACAGAAGCGGCGGCGCTTTCAGTACACGAGAACTCCCCTTCCGCCTGTTTCTGCCTCACCGTCTTTAAGCAGCCTAATTATTGCCCTATCGACATAGATTTCTCAGATCGGATTACGCCGCGGTCCCTTAGATCGCCACCGCCGCGATCTGACGCCTATAAGAGCGGCTCTCAAGATTCGGACGAAATGATCGGTTGGGCATAAAACCCTATGAGAGTTTTGCCGATGATGGTTATTTCTCGTGATATAATAAGAGATTATATATAATATGCAATATGTATTAAGTATATATTAATAATAAAATACATAATATAGATAAAAGTAATACATATCTTGGTGTTAAAAAAAAATTGAAAAATGAAATTGCAATTTATTCACTATAAGCACTTTGATATAATATATCTCTCTTCGAACAAGGATATCACCTGAGAATGTCACAACGAATGAATCTGCGCGCAGGATCCCGCAAAATATTTGCCCAAGCCTGCCTCGTGAAAAATGGCCATTGGGCGGCGCTGAACGTGACAGGGCAATACGAGGGAACTCGTTCGGTCGTTCATCGGACATAATGTTGCCGTTTGCCGCTAACACATGAATATCCAAACGCACGACACTCATCGATAATTCAATATCGCACGTAGCAGTGGCCTAGCCCGCCTCGGCCTCTTTTGTCGTGGTATGTCGCGCCGTAATGACGCGTCTCTCCTCCGTCGTGAAAATTTAATTGATCTGCCAAGACCTCCCCACATCCATGAAGGACGTGTGTGTACGTTACATTAATATGAGGACCTCCACGAATACCGGAAGTCATCGGTGCGTTTATCATTTTCCTCCGCGCGCGCTTAGACATTTGCAATTTTAATTGCTCTTATTAAATGTCATTAATATAACTCTGCTTAAGAAAAAAGAGACGTTAAAAGGAAAGGTAAAAATAACACTAAAGTGTCATTTACATAACACGATCGGACTTATATAACACGACGAGTTATTCATATATAAATTGAGACGATGATGAAACAATATTTAAATATATACGTGACATATCCACGCGAGATCTCTTCGGATGGGCAACAATCTTGTTATAATGTTAGGTGGGCACGCGTGCAAAGGGAAAAGAAATAAGAATTTCAGAAGAGTGTAGACACGACTTCGCGACCCACGCGACGTGACTTTTTTTGTTGGCGGATATATTGTACGTTGCGAAGTTTTTCGACTAGGAAGAAGGAGAGGGCGTCGTCACACGCCGAGGTCGGCCCAACGACGATCGAAAATACGTGAAAAAACGTCACTCGGTATAGCGACCTGTCGAAGTTGCTTGCCTCGCGTGGCCAACAGTTTGCTCCGCAAACTGTCGTTCAGCTATAGACGTGCTCCAGTTTAAGTCGCGGAATTCGCACGAACGAACGAGGACACGACAGACTGCGGCGACGCCAGCCACCCCCGTGGTTTAGCCTGAGCGACTGAAGTTCGCGAGCGGCGGAATCGACGAACGATTTGCTCGATCCGGGTTGTCCGAATCTAGAGCAGATTTTTGACGCGCGGAGTTCGACGCATCGCAAAAGTGAGCATAGTTGCGCGTTCCTGATTTCGATCACGATAATAAAACGGCAATAATAGCAGCGCTGCGAGAGAGTATGAATTCAATTATTAAAAAATCTAAAATAGTTAGAAATGAAATAGAAATGGAAATGTAGTATTTCCTGGCGGAAAATCTTCGTGCGCTTGTTATGCTGATGATTTTTTATCGACGCGTTTATCCGCGCGCATATATAAGACAACTAAAGATAGTAATTTAAATATTATTCCTACAAAAGTTCCGCTCGGTAGTTTCTTAGTCAAAGAATTATTCGTTGTGCATGAACTTGCTAACTTCTATCGGAGGTAGGTCCAAAGTGCAAAATTATAATATGAGATATCGATTGCTAAGGCGACAAAGTTTTTGCCTGTTCTATGTCCTTCTGCATTTTGCAAGCAAGACTTTTCGTACTTAATGCCGCTGGCAATCATTCCGCGTTAAATCCAACACGTGGGAAACAGACAAGGAGGCGTTTTCGTCGTTCCGCGGCGAGCTCTATATTTTAAATGACATGTTTGCAAGTTTACCAAAGTTTCGCCAGTTTACCGGTTGGCGATTTCGTAGCGAGGATTGCCGTCCATTTGCAGGTTTGCGATGCACCCGTTTAAACCCTTTCTACTTATACAGGTTAGAGCCTCATCTATAGCCTCCGTATACGCGTACACGGAGAACGACGCGAACGTGCGCTCTCGGCATCTAAATAAATTAAAGAGTCTCTCCATTCGCAGCGCTCTCCGCCAATCGAACCGGCGCGTACTGTCAGTGCGAGGAATTCCGTCCCTATATACATACCGTGAGAGAAAATGCCAATGGTTGAAGTCACTGCGGCGAGCGCTGCGTCTCCTTCGAATCATTTAATCGTTTGATAGCTAAGCATATAAATATTTTCTTCGTATTCGTTACCTTTATTCTCGGCTGAATAAAAATAATATATCGCCCGACCAAATAATAAGTTTTACAAAATTCTTACCGAGCTTACAGCGTATAAAAAGAAAGAAATGAAATTTCTCTTCGATGTAATAGGAATCGAGAGTTACGTCACAAAAAATCTTCCAACTCCAAAACGTACAACGAGTTACAACCACAGTGGTCACTGAAACCGTCGTGCACTCAAAATTTGTCCGGAGCACTCGCCGCGAAGTAAACTTCACTTACAACGTTTTCCTTATTACAAGAGTATCCACGATTCTTATACTTACATACGCGTTTCACCTCGGTACCGTCTACGAAAAGCGGGCGGTTCGCAAAGCGAGAGGAAACTCACGGAGGAAAATGCCCGGACGCGGCGCAAGGGCACACACCGCGTCGTAAAGAGAGAGCCCCCGAAATACGATCTCCCTCGCGCCGCTTGTGAAAACGTAGGAAAAGATGGAGGAAACTATGAAATTCCGGCCATTCTTCGCCCGACAATAGGACGCACGGGGATATATATTTCGGAAATTCCCAATGGCACACGCGTGCACCATCGTCAGTATAAAAGGGGGGTCGCGGAAGGGCGGGTAGAGGAGGCAGGAGGGGTGGCTTCGCTTCCATTATGAGCGACGCGTTTTTTTCTCCTCTCCGAGGGTGGGTTTTCTAGCGTCGTGCCCGACTGTGTACGTGTATTAGCGCGAAGCGTTTTGTGCCGTCGTGTGCGAAGGGGCCCTTTCTTCGGGGCAGCTCGGCCAAAAACCACCCTTGAGGTGAGCACCAATGGAAATTCGGCCGACCGCCTCCCCGAACCCGGTATCCCCGGAATCGGTCGGAAACTCGACCTCTCGATTCATGTCGCGCCATGAAAGCGTGCCGGCGAGCTGCGCCGATGACGCGATCGATATCGTAAATATTTAATTAATAGATACGAGTGATTATCACGCTGGGAACGCTACGCTCAAATTAACGCTTCATGAGTCCTCGTCGTATTGAGGCCCAAAAAAATTATCATTTTGCCTATATATACCTATAATTACCTGTTATTTAATATTTTATTCAGTAAAGATCATTTTTTGAAATCTCCAATCTTTTTTAGAATTTTAAAGTTATCTCTTTTTTATTGCGCGATTTCCGCGCACGTAATACAGACATTAATCATCGTTATTTGTCATAAGTGAAACGTCGTTCATGTATATGTGATACGAAAGAAACGATTAACGATTAATGAGATTAACGATCTCGTCACGGCAGCATCACAATTTGTGAATTTATCATTATTCGATCATTGCTTGTTAACTTATATTTCTTTATAGGTTTATTCGCATGTTTCATTGTATAAACGCTCCGATGTCTTGTAATTTTTTACAAATTAATGTTATTTAATCAGTATTGACATTCATGTCATATTATCATATACATCGTCAATAATATATGAATTGCCAATAACATTTTTGCAACACATTCGTGAAGAATGTTTCATCATGAAAAGCATGCTTAGTTAGACAATAGAACCTACGAAAATCCATCTATCATTTCATTGATATCGAACATATTTAAGCCGAGCCCGCGGTATTGTGAACCAAGAGAGGTGAGATTTGTGTTTCGCCCTCGCGTTTAATTAATGCCGAAAACTCCGGGGCGATACAACGGGGAATGAGCGATTTTTTTCGGGCGCGTTCAGCAGAGTCGCGAGATTCGCAAAGTTCCGCGAGTACCGCGGTTTTGCTGGCATTCGCGAGCGACGCGTGAATATTTCATGGAAATTATAAATTACACGGCACGCGCGGAATGCCCGGATGGGAGCCGGCCGCCGCGGATCGCATCAAATTTCTGACGTACAATCGATGTCAGTCGACATTTCCTCGCGACCGCCACCGCGGAAAACGCGAAATTTCAATCGCATTCAAATAATTATTCGCGATCCGTTTTCGATGCCCGGGACACCGTGAATTTGCGCAATAAAATTGTCGTTAATTGCCGTCAATGGATCGGTATAGTAATGCGAATTGTTGGAATTTTCATTCTCTGTTTTGTTACTTTCGCGTAATAAATGCGTGTCGTCGTCGGCGCGACGAAATAGTTGAATATGTAACGCAACGTGCTGTGTTTTTAAATTTCTTTTTGTTTCGAGTATTTCGAGTATTATGCATCTATGCACGTACCTATATACTTTTCCGACGTCCGAGGATTTCCCTTGTTACCCGCTTCAAACGTAGCTCAAAGAATGTAAACAGACGCACCTTCGGGATTACCTTCAAGCCCCAGCAACGCCACTTTCGTCGAATTAATCTGGAATAGGTACATTTTAATTTTCGTAGGGTAATTACTTTTAAAATACATAAGAGAGCGTACATAACGTAAAATTTTCACGCTCTGAATTAATCAACTCAGCGCACGCAAATCAGTTCATCAAATTCTTCAATGTAGCTTCATATTTTCTTTTATATATTTTCGGTTATTTTATTTTTTATTTTTAGAAATATAATATTTTCTCTTTTTCTCGTAAAAAAAATACGATATATATAAAAGACTAACCTGAGAACCAAATAAATATAAATAAAAATTTATCACTTTTTCCTTCTGTGACGCTCAGAAAATTTAATTTTTACACCAATAAACACACTTATAAAACATTCTCCATTCTCTTTGCAATAAACTCCGCTCATCCGTTTCAGATTATTAAGTATTACATTAATCTCGACAATGTAGTTTTAAATTTCGAAAGTACGTTCACGCAGCAAATACATATCTGGGCCGTAGTGCGTAGTGTCGCGTAGAATCTCTCCCCCTTTTCCGCACATGCAACACCGCTACTGGCAACAACCCCTTATTATCCCGGGCACTCCTACCGCGATACATAACTGCCATTCGCATTATAACCTGCACCTCGGCCATTGTGAAACCGTAGCCTGTGTTTCCACGGCTCTTCTTCGACGTCTGTCATTAATTCAGCTTTACTCCGTTGACGTGTACCTCCGTATCATTATACCGCGGCGCATACTCTCGGAGCAGGAAGGAGCACGGAACTGGCAATTCAGAATGTCGGAAAGAGCACGGGAAATCGGCACCGGGAATTTCATTAACCTTAGACCAGACCCGTATTAATTGGCGTGCAGCGCGAAATTCGCGCTCACGTTCGACATCCGGCGGTGTGCTTTTTCACTGACACTGGTATTAAGCAGCACGGATTTTAATAAAAAAGTATTCAACCAGATTCAACGTACCTCTCCGCGATTTAAACTCTCCTGACACGCGGATAATCCCCCTGAATTACCGTCATTCGCGTAAATCACACGATCTTTGACCAATTTTACGCTGAAATCCGTTTTCTTTAAAACATACGATTGGATTACTTCGCACAAATTACTATACATTCTGTCTGATAAACGAGAACGAGAAGTTCCGTTAATTTGGCAACGGCAACCGAGCTTGCCTGGAGCGTCGACTAACGTTTTCTGGACGCCGATGGGGGAAGATTTAAACGGTAGGTTGTGTGGACAACCCAGAAAATTAGTCACATCCGCATTCAGCGCTAAATCGTTCCCGTGTTCTGCTCTTCCTATTGTCGCTGGCTCCTCGACTGTGAAACTTTTGTTGAGGTTTCGCCCGAGGGTTTTCCGCGGAATTCGTGGCCGGCAAAACGACGTCCACCCGTCCGAGTTCTTGCTCCAATGAGATCTCGGCATCGAATAATGCCGTGTTCAAAACATCAAGTCGAGAGGATAAAAGTAATCGCGCGATCTAACTTTATATATCGCACTCGGCTTTTCGTTGTGCACAAAAATAGAAATTAAAAATATAAAAGAATTTAATTGAAAAACTAATATTTTTTTTGGATCTCAAAATAAAAATTGATGGTTGCTAAAGAAAAAGATTATTGCTGTATTTATATATCTATCGAAATTGCACTACAGATTAAGATAAAATTTCCGATTGAGAAATTTTCTCTCGGTGTACTCGGCCACGTTCGAGAAAAGAGAATTAGGTCACTATTTCCCTACTTCCGTTTGTAAAACTCGAAGAAACGCAATGTCAGACGCAAGTTTGCGAAGACCGTGGAGGTCAGGGAGGGAATAAAAAATATTCAGGAATTCTCTCCGTCGAATTTCGTGGACTCTGAATTCTCGCGCGACGGAATCCAAGAGAAAAAAGCAACGCGGACAAAACGCGGGAATGGGAAATGGGGAGCGAGGGGACAAGATCTTTGGGGTTGGTTTTTACGCACGAACTACATCCCGATACCGGGGATGAAGGAGGAAACATCGATCCCGGGGTAACCCATACGCGGGCCGCGTACATCTATATACGCACACACGGGCAGCGCACGAGTGCGCGTCGCGAGCGCTCTCCTTCGGGGGCGAGAACGTTCTGTATAAAGGGGGATGAAGTCTTATGGGGTTGCGTCTTTATGTGAAAGCATTCCGCAAGGTTCTCATGCCGGTCTACGAATTCTAGTAAGCGCCCTTTCGTCGCTCGACGCTCGGAATTCTTTCTTGCTCTTCGGTTTTAAGTTGTTCTGCGTGGCGAACAAAGCATAAAACATGAAAGTGATGCGTGTAAATTATTTAGACTTTTATTATTAAAAAAAAAAAAAACACTAAAGAAGTTAGATTTTCTAAAACCGAATCGACGACAGTATGTAAAATATAGTCACAAAATATAAAATATCTATAGTAAAAAATTTATGAAATTTTGAGAATTCAAATATCATTGATGTGATCCATTCAATATTTGAAGTTCTCGATTATCTCATCGTTTTTTAATTACAAATTTCTGAAAAAGTTTAATATTCCGCAGGCGGAGGAGTTAGAAGACAGCGCGTTTCTCACGATTATATATCGCATATTATTTCGCATGAAACATCATTAACGTTGACATCTCAGGCTCGCTCTCGTAGAATTCGGACGCGGATGTCTCAATCATCTTTGAGGAAATGAGTTTGGTCGTGGTCACGTGACTTTGTCCGCGAAACTAAAACCGCAGAGATTATTAATTCCCGTATAACAGTGATTACGGATCCAGAACCAATATCATTATGGCTCTCGTGGCCCTCCCTCTCTCTGGTTCTCTCTCTCTCTCTCTCTCTTTCTCTCTGTCTCTCCCTAGGCCACCTACGATCAATCCTCTAATACTCGCTGACCACAGCTGCGCACGCACACTCGCCCTCACGAACACGCGCGCGCTGCTTTATTTATCCCTTTTACCAGGGCCCTGCCTGGCCCTGGCGCCAGGATAGGAGGGCTCAGCCCTGTGAAACTCCCTCGAGAGAGCTTCAGCCCTGTGGAAAAGACGGCCGTTCGTGGCTGATATTCTTTCGCGTTTCTCTTGCGCGTTCCCGTCTCCCCGCTTTTCCATTTCCTTCGTATATTCCACGGGATTGAGAATTCCCGCGACGGAACGTCGCGCTGCAGGTCGCAAATATATAAAACATCCGTTTTGTTGCTTCTTCCGCGTGAAGACTAATAACGGCGATTAATCGATTTTTTTGTTCTTCTAACGTATACACTCCGACTTTCTGTGAAATTCTTTACAGCTTTTATGACCGTCGCGTATCTCCGTGATACTTTCATCTCTTGTTCCTTATCTCAATATCGTCCCTCGCAAAAAGTGAGGAGGAAGTCATTGCGAGGTCAAAGGTCGGGACCTCGTCAGACACTTCGAGAGAAGGTACGAAGAGAGAAGCACCGCGGCGTGGTGTGCATCAGGACGAGCGAAGTTTCACTCCGAGGAATCTCCGTGCTATCTCTTACGAGACGCAGTCACGACAGTTCATACTTTTCCTGAGTTATACTGTTCTCTCGGAATTACTAGAGTTATTGCTCATGTATGGGAGAGAGAGAGAGAGAGAGAGAGAGAGAAAGAGAAAGAAAAGCAGGATCAATCGGGGTAATTGTGACGAACAAACCGGACGTTTCGCTAATTTTCAACAATAAAATTAATAATCATCGTAAAACGATGATAAATTTGTTTGATATTAAAAAGCATTACAATGACAAATTCAAAATAGATAACAGCTACATTCGAAATAACACGTAAAAACTTTAAACGGTGATATTTCAAGAATGAAATATCATTTCACTTTGATCCGTCCATTATCTAATCATTCTGACGGTAATCAACGTCATTAGAGGTACCGTACATGACCGCTACAAGGGCGTAGAAAAAAAGCAAATTGTCTCGACCTTAGCGAAGCTTTTTCTACCTTGGGAACATGGATACTATACTCCCTAAAATAATGGAGCTCCGGAATAATTCAGCGGAGCGATTACGTTCGCGCTACTACGGCTACAGCTTTCGCGTTATTATAGCAATCGCGCATCTCGATGAAAGAGATATATCGTTCCCACGATTGCGCGGGCAATGGGAATATTATAGAAGAATGTTTAATGTTCAATGTTATAAGAGAAGCGAGAGATAATCGATTTCAGCGTGGAGCAGCGTGGAAGTGATGCGGTCGCTCTCTGGTTTTCGAGTATTCACCGGCGCGGCGTCTGATACCGCGCTAATTCCGCGCAATCAGCCAGACGAGTCATCAAGCCGCCGATCTCTCCTATGGCGATGATCGTGCTGTTGCAAGGGTGAATAGGGTTTCCCGGGGCTTGTTGTAATGCAGTATTCTCATAGCTCTCTAGCATAGCTACGAAGCTCTTGGCTTCTCTTTTCTCTCTCTCTCTTTCTCCTTTATCTTTCTCTTCTTTTCCATTTCTTTTTTCTCCCCCGCGCACGGTTAGGAGTGTTGGCCATGGCGCCACTATACGCAGAAAAGAATCGAACCCCTCGCTTGCACCGAGAATGAACGAACGAACGAACGAAAGTGCGCTTGGCGGTCGTTTTTTAAAAATAAAATGGCGACCGCGCCGGCCGACGTCGCACGAGGACGAAGAAGCGAGAGACGTGAGGGGCCCCGGGGTCCGAGTGGGAGGAGGGACAGGGGGGGGACGCGAAGGGAGACCGCTGCAGCGGTAGATGGAGCCGAGGAGGACCACCGGAGAGCCGTTCTGCGATTAGACTTACAAAACAAACGGCCCGGCGGTCCGGACCACGCAGACCAATGGCGTAGCACGCTGATCCCGACAAGGGACACGAGATAATTGGATCAAGACCCGGCGAGTACGAGCCGCAGAGCGGAGCGCCTCGTAATTTTCGATTGGCCGCGGGTCAACGACCTTGACTCCACCGATATACGCCAACGCGAATTCTTCGCGTCTTGTCGTTGTCATTTACGTCGCCGCGAAAGTGCAGCGTTTTATCGCCCGAGACGACACATTCGACGCAATGTTCAGAAACGATAACGAGTTTTGCCCTGGAATTTTGAAAGGCTACAAACGTTACTAAAAAAAAAAAAATGTCTTTATAAAAGAAAGTATATGCCGCCGTGTCGTATAATCTTGGTGAAATTCACCGCGCGAAATTTTCAGATAACGATGCTTCGCAAAACGCTCGAGGCGGAGTATCGGCAGGAAATTGCGAGACAAGAGCGACGAAAGGCGGCGGTATCGCCATGGAAGGTGGCACGGCGCGATCGTCGTCGACGGCATATGCGAGGGGCGGCAGAGAGCAGGGTGTCCACCTCCTAGAAACGTGTAGCCTCTACCCTCTATTGATCGAACGGTCTGCCCTGGGCTCCACTGGAGTGGACTGGACACACCAGCAACCCCTAACCGTCGCACCATCTCGCAGACCCCCTCCCCTCTCCACACCTCTACCTCGCCTTATATACGTAAGAATATATATGTATGTGTGTGTGTGTATGTGTGGGTGTGTGTTGTATATATGTGTACGCGCACACACGAGACGAGAGAGAGCGCGGCAGCCAAAAGACGCCCCAAAACGCTGCGCCCAGGGGAGGATGGTCATTCCGGGGGGGGGGGTGGCTCGTACGATTTCGACGTGTGTACCTCGAGGAAGGCCTTTCCCCGTGTGAGTGTCCTACGTGCTGGTGTGCGTCCTGGCACGTACGTAGCCTTATTGGACACTGGGATATTGAGCGAAGGTGATCGTCCGGAAGGTGAACCGGCTGGAGTGGCCAACGAATATGAAATTTTCATACATGATTTCGATCGATTAAACGAACCGTGCTCCGAATTCTATTCATCCATTTGTCGCAGGTGAACAATTCGCAAAAGCGGAACTTGCGTCTTGTAAAATACAAAAGAGAGAGAGAGTAAAATGGTAAAACGAGACAAAGGGGAAATAGTACGTTTTATACGTACACATGGAAACTCCTGTCTACCTATTCGCTGCACACGGATAAAATCATGCAACTAAGTAGATTCCGACTTCCGCGACGTCATTTTTCTGCATTTCCCTTTTGCACTCGACTTGCATTTATTAAAATGACATGTTCGCTCTTCGCGGATATCGGAATTCGAGAAGGGTGGACATTTATTCGACAAAATCCCGAAACCCGTAGACTCTTCGTATTGTAAAACGAACTTCCTCCTCCCTCCCGACTACGTCCAACGTGCTTGCAAAATTGCATCGCCTCGACATAGTGATTTCTACGTGCCGTGCTGCCAGTCGTTTCAAATAATTTCCGATTCGCTCGGCGGGATTCGTCCTTAAGATCGAAAGAATCTTCCGTGGAAGCGATTTCGAAGTACGACTTCCGGGAACCGTCTTTGCCAGTCGGAGGATGGTGGGACGCTAGAGAATGATAGGAGGACGGGGAGAACGAAAGCAAAAACATCAACTGCCTCTATCACGGCGAGACGGAATTTTTATAGCGCGCGTTTACGAGCCGCCTTAACCGATTAATCGTTCGGCGATGCGTGTGTCGTTACCAACATATGTCGCGGGTCACGAAAATATTATTTTAAGATATAAAACTTACATTGTGTCTTTTTTTTTTAGAACTATATAGCTATGAACGGATAATAACGTCAGAAAAATAATGATTATATCTATAGCGAATATTACATAGTGCAGCGCATCAAATTCAATAATTTCATGTTATTATTCGCGCAGGTATCTCCTGTCGTTTAGATTATCGCAACCATGAATCACCGCCACCATTTATGAGTCTATCGCCGCTGGACAAATATCTTTGATTTCGCATCGGCGAAACAATAGGCGGCGTGACCGCTAACGAGTGTCTCTTTGAAACGCCTTCGTCGGGACACAGCTGGAAGCGCGATAGCTGAAGTGATCTCGGTTCCCGTGCTCAACTTTCATCGGCCAGGAATTTGCATCCGCGATAGTCTCGCTCGAGCGCGCGAATCGCAAGATCGAGACTCGACGTAAGTAGCTGTGCACATTGTGTAATGCAACCTCGGCGCATTACAACCCTGTACGGGCGAGCACTCCGCGCTCATACGCGAGTAATGACAAGCGCGCGCGCGCGCGATCGTGCTGTCTCTCGAGTTCTTTATGATACCATTCCCGTTCTCGCTGTATTAAACAATAACGGGTGCAACGACAGGCGAGCACCCCGTTAATCCGCGCGGACACGTTCGCGATCGCGGCCGATTAGCCGCGTCGTGAGACACGGCAATAATGAACCGACAGCAGGCATGCGAGCGAGATACACTCCGATAATAATCAAAAACTAACGATATATATTCTCGTTCCTCCTCCTTCTCAGAACCCAACGCCGCGTATTTGATATTAGATACATTAATCATATGTAAAAAAAAAGGAGGAATAAATTACAGCCTAACTTTATTTTCTATAATTTACGAGACAAATTAATTTTCGAGCGCGAGTCCTTCAGAAATCTGCAACTTTGTTAAGCTGTCCTGCATACGGGTCAAAACTACCTGCGAAATAAAGTAACGATAACTTCGGTAAGCATCCCTAGACGGTACTCGCGGGTAAATGGCTCGGCTGTCTGCGGTGAACCATTCGTGATACGGGTTGTCGTGACTGCGCTTGATAGCATTCGAGTGAAAAGCTATCCCGAATCCGCGGAGTCGTATTTACATGGTAGAGCCGGTAGAGAGAGAGACCGAGGTTTCGTGTTCGGATTTAAGTAGCCGTTGAGTATCGATTACGGTGCGCTCGTACATTTGTTTTAACGTTCGAACGTAATAGTCGTTTAAAGTAAGGGCGCGCAACGGAAAGCGCGCCCATGCCGTAAAACCACGAACGTCGTCGTCGTCGTCGTCGTCGTCATCGCCGCGAATCAATACGACGTAGCGCGCTATTTTGTTTACAAAGCGTTCGAAATAGCTGTCTAATAATCCCACCGTGGTTCGTGGAAGGCAAAAGTTTTTCCTCTTGGGGAAAAAAAACGGCGTGCATGCGGCGTGGAGGGCTTTTTATAGACCGTTCTCTGTGTGCACACGTGAAACTATACGAAGCTCCTCCGTAGATTCGGAAAGTTTAAAATTCAAGATTCTCTGTGTAATTGTACCTTCCCTTTTTATTTTTTTGCAATCGCGCACGGTTATAGATCGCGCGCGGTTATAGATCCTTTCTTTGCGTGTTACGCACGCCGTGAGGGACGCGGGTTAATGGCTACTATAGATTTGAACTCGCACGAAGTTTTTTTTTGTTGGCTATACCACATGTCGAGTGGTGTGTCGATTTTGTCGCGAATATAATAACGGATAAAGATCGACGTATGACACTCGCAAAAGAAGTACATACAATAGAATGACTGAATCAAATATTTATAGTTGGGATATCAAGTCGATTCTGCGAGAAATTAAAAAAATAGACGAGATACACTAGAAAGAGATTTCCGATCTTCTTGAAAGTACCTTGAAAGAAATATTTTACCTCGATCGCGGGATGGTTCTAGCCAGTCGAATGTTTAAGTGATCTAAAAAGAGAGAGAGAGAGAGAGAGAGAGAGAGAGAGAGAGAAATTCGCTACACCTTAAAAGCGCTTGTAACCGATACAACGTAGATCAACACGCGCCCGCCGGGCGTCTCTCTCCCTCTCTCTCCCTCCCTCCCTCTCTCTCTCTCTCTCTCTCTCTCTCTCTCTCTCTCTCTCTCTCTCTCTCGCGGGCAAAGCGCGCGTGGCGAAACAGCGTGGATACAATATGTACGCCGAGTGTATTCTAACGTGTACGAAGTTACGTCGCTATACGTTACATGCGGCCGGGTTCCAACCTAGCTCACTATTAGAGGTAGACCAAGCGCACCTAACCGATGCGAGAGCGCATTGTCCTGTGGGCGACACGGCCGTTATTGAATCGCCGTCGAGTTATGTGAGAGATCGTCTCTCTCTCATTCCCGGGATCCATGCGGCCGAGCGGCGCGGCTCGCCTACCGGCGTGTGTTCGCGCGCATGTGACGCGCGGCCGCGACGCATAAAATACACACGCGCGCATAACCGCGTTACCGCCGGCCGCGCGTGCAACTATGTGCCGCGCCGTTCGTTCCCCGTCTATCGTGTGCCTCGCGTGCGTACGCGATGAAAAATTAGGCAGATATACAGCTCGACTCGGCGCGTCGCTCAGCTCGCCGCAGTCGCCGCTATACGTCGCTCGAAATAATCGCATCGCCGCCGATGACGCGCGTTCGAGGCACTTCCCTCGGCCTTCACATCGGAGACGGTATATATGTGTGCACCTGTCCCCGAGAATTAATACGGAATATATTGCACACGTGTGTAAAAAGCGTAGTTCATAGCACGTAATGACAGAGCGACATTATATCGGGGAGAGAAAGTCGACCTACACGGCGCTACCGATTTACGACCATTCGCGATATTTGCTAAGCAATTGGTCGGGGGCAGAACTTTAGTCTTTTCACCATTCCTTCTCTTTCTACGTTCTCCCTACCTTCCCCCTCCCTCTCTCTCTCTCTCTCTCTCTCTTGATCGCATGGACTATTTTCTTCGTGCGTGGAGATCGATGCGTGCCCATGTGCGTATCTATAAAGACGTTCCCTTTGAGGGGTAGAACATCGCGTTCTCCCTCGTGTTTATATGTGTCGGAGCAGACCGTAGCACTCTCCGATCCTCGGAATGGAAGATGCTAGGCGTCCCTCCGAGGCGCCTTTCCCGTCATCTATCACCCCTTGGTGGCCCACCCCCTTAATGTCGCGAACGAGGCCGCGGTTACAAGAAGGAGCGGGCGAACGAGCGAGGGAGGAATCCGACGGCGGCGGCCACGACTCGGGGGATCGTAAGTCGAGAGGGGGACTTATCAGAGCGTGGAGAACACTCTCTGCCTTTCGCGGCAGCGAGACGTCGCGGAAGGAGTAATAATTCGGCGCGCGCTACGCTTTTTATACGTCGGATATTTTCCCGCGCGAGAAAGGTCGCGAGAGAGGCAGAGGCTCGCGAGAGGATTGATGGAGAGACTGGATGGCTCTTATGCGACTCGGTGATCTTGACCTTTAACTTTATACGACGACGACGACGATTCGGATCGTTTTACCGGCGCTAACGAGCAAAAGTGACGTCTACGGGTGACGACAACGCGATAACGGTTATCAATCGCGACACGCGGTATACCTATAGGTACATAAGATAAAGCGCACAACATCCATTTTCCTCCGTTTATAAATACCGCTTGAAATATATATCGCGTGACGGTTTCAACGGTTTTCCTGAAATATCATCCCGCGGAACATAATATCGGCTCCAACTTCGCTTCGTCGGTCGATAGCTGCTTACCCCAAAGTCATTGTATCGCGGGTAAATATCGACGTTCGGTGCTCGCTCGCGGAGAATTGAAAGACAAATAGCGGTATACACTGCAAGGCCGCCCGATTCCGCTATCGCGTACGCTATCTCGTTTACCGATGCAATATTTCTGCGTCGGAAAATGGCGGCGACAATTAGAGATATGTCTTTTGCACCTTCGGGATAAAATGAATCACAAGAAATTATTTGCGTTATATTATCTTTAGAAAAAAAAAAACAAAAATATGATAAATTTTTAAGGGGTTTGATAATTATTTTAATTAATTTAAAAAAATAATTAGTTAAATAAGCACTTAAGAATATTTATAATTTCGCGAACTGTGCTGTTATCGATTGTAAGACGCAGGGTGTGTACCTCGACAACGTCGAGAGTTCGCGAATAGTCGCTACGTACGGTGTCACCCGCAAAGCTCGCCGGAAGCATCCAACCGACTTTATTCCGACGCACGAAAACAACCCCCCATCAACGTTTCTGTCACTCTCAGCCGTTTCATTACGGATTCGTACATACGAACGCGTTTTCCGTAGCGAAAGACTCGTAACCCGAACAATTTTGGAATTGCATCGTAATCCCCTACAGCCGTAACTTTTAAACAGCGAGACGGTTTATTCGGAATTATTCGGTTTTGCACTCATTAAAAATATATTGAAAAATTTTGCAATTATCGCACTAGATGCGCAAGTAATTATAACCGTACATCTTCCAAACGTATACTTTTAAAAAGAAAACTCTACATTGCGAAAAGAAACACGCGACGTGTCTGTATGAAAAAAAAATTATATTAATTATCTCTCTATTCGCGCGAGTCAAAGTGTCAGTGGAAAGATTTGCATCTTGGGATCCCCCTTAATAAGCGTTATGGGCCTGAATTCGCAGGCATGGCGAACAGGCGTGGAAGAAGACAAGACGCGAGAGAAGGAACGGCGCGGACGCGCGGGCGTGTGGGTGCCCACACTTACGTATACACACGCACGGCAAGTCGCGGAGCGCGGCGAAAAGGAAGCAAAAAGCTACGGGCTGTTCTCGGGCGGTCGGTCAAATGTTTAAACAAACGAGCAATTATCTTAACTCGATCTGGGATCTCCGGGGTGTTCCAGCCCTCGAAAGTATCGCCCTCCTTCTCCCACCTCTGTCGCTATCTGGGGTCCTCCTGGGTCCCCTCGTTCCGTCTGTCTCTTTTCTCCTTTCGTTTTTGGGGCCCCCGCCGAAGATGTCGTCGGCCGGGCTCCACGTAAAAAGCACAAGACGTGCATTTCATTCGCTGCCCGTGTTGAGTCCCGGTTCCCCTTTATATGTCCCGCCGATTCCGACCGGCAACCCTTTCCAGTTCTCTCTCTCTCTCTCTCTCTCTCTCTCTACTTTCTCTCTCACTCTTTTCGTGTATCTCTATCTTTATCTCTATCTATCTCATGTAATTCCCTCTAACATCGCGCCATTGCGCGATGACGGGGTGCGTTTTCAACGCGCTTCTACTTTGATTCAGCTCGAAATGATGAGCTACAAAATTCAAGAGACTAATAGATTAAATAGTAATTTTGTCATTGTACATGCAGGAATCTTTTACTGAAAATTATGCCAGAAGTCTAAAGAATTCCGATTATCGATAAGACTAGTAGATTAAATAGTAATTTTGTCATTGTACATGCAGGAATCTTGAATTTTGTAGCTCATCATTTCGAGCTGAATCAAAGTAGAAGCGCGTTGAAAACGCACCCCGTCATTGCGCAATGGCGCGATGTTAGAGGGAATTATATGAGATAGATTTAAACTATATATAGTTTGCAGAATAGATTGCGTAAGCATTCATATTTTTACCTAACGTATGTTTATGCAATAATTAATAAAATACAATATACAGAGAAAAATATCGCGTGAATATTCTCTCTCTCTCTCTCTTTCTCTCCTTTCATTCTTATATCACTTAATTGTTTAGGTAATTTAATCTTGATGTTATACGCCCCCATCCATTGTTGCGATAAGTTGCTAGTTTCTCGAATGAACTTACAACCTTACACATAACATAGAGTTGCAAAGTTTCTTACGTATAAACACATGTAAACATTTATAGTTTACAAGATCAAGTGTCGTCTACCTCGAAGCGGCGCTTCGTCCTGATGCATTTCGACCGAGGCTAAATTAAAGGATAACTCGCGTAACTGGACCCGCAACCAACCGTCGTATCCTTTCGAAGAGGTCCCAGATCAGGCGGCTGATCCTCGCACGCCTCGCTACACCGAAGAGGTACGCCGGAGGATACCTAATGCGAGAACACAGGGAGCATGCGCCCGATCCTAACAGTCCTAGAAACCATTTTGCGGACGGTTGATAACAAAAAACACGGAAGAAAAGGAGACGCCGAGGAGCGGGCGAGCGGGCGACGCGACGCGCACGACCGAGAAGGAGGGATCTGTTTAACCGGATGATCCGAGCGGAAAAGAAAGACATTTATACATACCCTCTCACGGAGTTGCGGAGTATTTCTGCTCGGCATTTTCAGGCCTAATTTCTCACGTACAAAGGGGCCCCGCTCCCGACGCGCCTAAGGCCGGTTTACGCGTTTCTATTTTTATTTATACGTCAAGCGTCGTGCCGCTTTTCCGACTAGACGAATCTTCGACCCGCGTAATCGCGTGGCCTCCGCTCCAAAATATCCGCTCGCGCTCTCTGAAGTTGCGACGTTTTTCCTCTCCGGCCGCGTGCTGCACGCGCACGTTACTCCACCAAGCCGTCGTAGACGTGTCGGCGAGCAGTAGTGCCCCTTTGATGTCCCGTCCGCTTCTCCTTTCTTCGTTCGCCTTGCGACTTTCTCTCTCCCATCCTCTTTCTCTCATTCTCTTTTACTTCTCTACGCTCGCTCTCATTCGTAATGATTACGCTGCACTGCCGCGTGCGCGCTTCTTTATGGCTGATCGGCCTGACGGCCGACATATATTGCGCGAAGAGCAACCTCGCGATAAAGAACGTGCTTAAGAAACGGTAGAAGGATCCTACCGCCTCACGGAATGAGGTAATCTGGCGAATGTGAATGACGAAAGTGCACGTCGCTTACAAGAAAATCATATAAAATTTACGACTAATTGATTATAAATAAAGTTGTATTATTCATAATTAATAAAAATTTAATACAAATTTAATCACACAATAAAGCATAATTCAACTATTAAATATGGTAATGGAAATTTCTAATGGAAAGCGAGAGGCTCCTTTCGTCATTTTCATGCTTTGTGAGTCCATGCATGAATTTTCGCAAGACGTTCTCTCAATCCTTAACAAAGACCTTATTTCGCCATCGTCGACCATTGCAGTGAACTTTTCGGGGACGGCAGGCCGAATAATTTCGGAGCGCCGCCGCGCCGGGTCCGATAGAGGGATCGTCGTTTTGTTTCGACGTACCGAAAACGTCCGACGCAGCGCTCCAACGAGCCGGAAATTGGACGAGTTCGAAAACAGAGGCCGGAAAAGAAAGAAGATGTCCTTCGTTTCGGCGTTTCGCCTATACGTCTTCGCCTAGCGGCGAAAATCAAACGGCCGGGCTCGAACTGGATCGTTTGAGATTGCCTAATTCCACCTGGAAAGTTATGCGGATAATCTGGGCTGTGGAGAGGGCATTGTGCCTGGCGGAGAAAAAAATGAGTGACATCTGATGAAATCTGAATAACAAGCTCCGGCCATCGAATAAGAGTCGTAGGAGGACTACTTGGAGCGACAATAGTAATGGATACGTTTAATCCAATTGGTACGGAGGGCCGGAGAGACCCTCTCGACAATGACCCGAATCGTACCTGAGTCGTACCGCGACAATGTCGAAAAATATTGGATAGGCGTGGCGGGGGTCCGTTTTCGATGCAGGTAGAACGACACGCTTAACCAATTTCGTGAAGAATGGTTCCTAAATTTGCTTAAAATTAGACCTTCCGAGGGGATGAACTGGGCTCCTCCTTTGCTTCTTATCGTGACGCAAAGTTGGAGTTTAATTCGTGAAATAATAATACGCTAACAATAAACGGAATACAATTTCGTTTACTAATAACTGCATCTACTAATAAACGGTTTATTATATTCCAGAGATACAGATTGGAATAAATATGCACAATGTAACGTGTTACGACGGACCCCCGCGGTGGTCCAATAAAACTACCGCGACCGTCGGAAGACGCGATTCTCTCGCCGGACGTGTACGTACCGTCATCCCGCCGCGTAACGGTGAAACCTACGATGATCGATCGCGCCGATTGATCGCGCCGGTGCCGATCGCGAGGAGGCCTGCTCGCTTTGTTCTCCGTTACTTACATCGATTATCCTGACGCTCAAGCGCAATATCCCGACTACGCGTAGGGCGGTTATAAGAGGAGGAAGCCAGCGACTTCTCTCTTGCTGGCAGCAACAACGGCGCGTCGACGGCGTCCGAGGGCTCCGTCCGAGAAAGAAAGAGAGAGAATAGGCGCGCTCTACCGTCCGCCGAGAGAGGAGGTCCGTCGTCTCTCTCTTTCTCTCCGGAGTTAACAAGAGGACTCACCATTCACCTGTCACCGGCTCGCGGAGGGCGGTTAGTTATAGTTTATTTATCGTTTCCACGTAGGCTGGTGTTTGAGATACGTTTACACCGGCCGCCGCTCGTATGTTCACCCTTTCTTTCGGTGTGGGTACGGCGCCGGCGTGTGTGGTCCGGCGCATACCATATGGCCGGGCAACTATTGTCCCGATCGGACCGGCCCGCGTGCGGCCGATCGACGGACAATAGTTGGGCCGTGGACGCGGGACGCCTGGTAGATGTCTTAACCAGATCGCCTAAGCGGCGCATGCGTTCGTCCGATGGCTCTTACGCACGATACCACCATGGAAACTTGGTAATTTTCGTAGATTTCAGGGTAGGCGTAACCACACGTAGCCGCCACGCGTGTTTCATTTCCCCCCTGTCCTCTCCCCGCTTGCCTATTCCCGAGTCAAAGTCCGTCTCTGTTGCTCTCGCCTAGTGCTGTTAGCGTTGTCATCTTTGTTCTCCCTGGCGCTAACGGTGCTCGTTCCGTTGGTCACCCTCGAGCGTATCAACCTCATGGACGACGGTTATCGAGGTCGATTTACTCTGTTCTCTCCTCGACTCATTGACGAATCTCATTTGTTTCTTGGGGCGAAATGCTAGGTGGATAAAAGCGCGGACAAGACATCGGTAGAACGTATGATTCTTTTTTATCATAATATTTTTGTCAAAATATTTTACTGGAAATTTGACTGTTCTTGTAGTCTGCAAAATCTAAATAAAAATTATAAATCGAGCGACCACGGCGAAATTCGTCAATATATAATATATTCGTGAAGCAATTAATATTCAGAATAAATTTGTGAGCAAGGGTTGGGGCAACGAGTTTTAACGGTATGCGAACATTATAGTTTATCTAACATGTAATCTCGAGAGGGGCAACAGCCGAACACCGTGAAGAATTTTCGATACGCCCGAGATGCATCCCGAGGGAAAGAGTAGCTGGGATCGAAGTCGACCGGGGGTGGATTCCGATTCTACCTGGATATCATAGCTAAGCGTTTGACACGTGATGACAGCTTATGGCGCCACCAACCCCCCGGAGTTTCTCCGCTCCACGGGGGGCTCATCTTCGAACCGAAGGGATTCTTTTGTTTCAATCTCATTAACGTGTCGCCAAACCTTCCTCCAACTGCCCGGGGACGTCGCCTGCCGTCAATGACTGGCCCGGTCAAGTCAGACCTTTAGCTATTGTTGCCTTGTTGGTCCATTTGGGTGTTTGTATTTCTAATAAACACAAGCCATTGACACGCCCGGCCGACAATGGAGCTGTGGATTGTGCTTTGTAACGTCTTAGCACATCTAATAACACTATTATCGCATATTACGTAAATGCGACGTCGCATTCCTTTTAACAAAGCATAAACCATGCATCAATATTTGGTTCTAACAGATATTTTTCATATTATTAACAAAATATAAAATCTACACGTATATATGAAATAATAGATTTTATATTTCGTTCATAATATGACAAATATAAACACATTACATATACATATAATATAACTAACGTGTAATAATATAATAACATGTATTTTATCGCATGTTATGTATATAATATATATTATATATACAATTATATCTATTTTCCCTTCAAATCTTTGTGAAAGAAAAAATTTCAATATCCTACTCTATATCATATTCTAATTCGCTGGATAAAGCGAATAAAGTTGCACCACTGATCGAGCATCACTGCCTCGAGTTCTTGTTATCAAGTACATTGTCTTAACATTCAGTTCCTTTACATTCAGTCAGTACTTATAGATTCTTTTTCCATCATGATATCCACAGAAAATATTCACGATCTACTACGCGGATTTTCGAGAAGGAACGGCGTCGTTACGCGATCATTTCTTTTTCCGGCGAGCGAGCCGCCTTCTCTCGAGGTTCATCAGCGTAACTTCGATTGTCAGCCCGGACGTCCCACCGGCTGAAGTGTTTATCGGAACGACAAGCGGTCGGAGTTTCGGCTACAAGTCCGTGTTACAAGCGCCGATGCTTGTCCGTCGTGTCGTATCGGCAAATCACCGAATCTCCTCTCTCCGGGCAGGACGTCGTGGAATCCGTACTATTCTCCGGCCGTTTGGGTTGTACGCCGGCATTTGGAATCTCCGCCGCGACTTCGATTCGATACCGCCGCGCGCGGTGGCGTGGCGTGCGGCCTGTCTCCGAAAAGTGAAGGATTCTGGCCCCGGCATACCGTGTTCGGTCTCCGAATGACGAATCCGAAATCGATCCAGAGTCGACTCGCAAAACATGGTGTCGCGGTGGTAGACGTCGCCGACTGAACCGGATCGTCGTTTACCGCACTCCGAAGAAGACGTCCGACAATGCCGCGCGTTATATAGCGTAACATTATTTTATTTTCCCTAACACTCCAAATCCAAGTGTGTAAATCTGTAGTCACTTTTTACGCATTTAAACGCGTGTTATATTTTTACACATTTTATCTGTGTTTTACACAGTTAAATGCATATTTTTTACACGCTTACACATATTATTGTAAAATTAAGCGTGTAAAAATATGCATTTAACTGTAAAACACAGATAAAATGTGTAAAAATATAACACGCGTATAAATGCGTAAAAAGTGACTACAGTTACACACTTGGATTTGGAGTGACAACGTTGAGGAAACTACCAAAGTCAGAGTTGAGTCGAATGGACAAGAATTTTAAATACCGTTCCATTTCATTTGCTTGTCGGCGATGTGATTGATAAGACGTCACGCACACACCAATCCTACCTCCATGTGTTCTACATGCGCGGCTTTTTCGCGAATCACGGTTGATTCCGAGGCGGCGGGAAAAGTGGCCGGCGCGGCGCGGCGCGGCGCGGCACGATCGAGCGCCTTCGTTCTCTAGGTGGTCCAATAATAAGACAATAAGTTAGGCGCACTCGGATGAGACCGGCGATATCAGTGTGGGATCGAAATGCAGGACGAGAACGCGCGCGCGAGGGAACGAAGGAGAAGAGATCGTCCCGAGCCCATGCCGAAGCGAACGAAGCGAGTGAACGGTATGCCGAGAGTGGCGCCAGGATTTCTCCTTGCCCCTTTCCCCGGGCTTCGCTCTCTCTTCTCTTCCTATTCAGTCTGCAGTCCGTCCCTCTTTCTCTCGCTCTCTCTCTGTCTCTCCGTCCCTCTGCCTTTCGTCCATTATCCTGTGGTAACGGCCTAACGCTATCTCCCTCGTCGTCGCACTCTCGAGGAGAAGAGCCGTCGATCCAATTCTCTCCGTAGCCTCTTGGGAGAGCCGTTTCGACCACGGGAACAGAAATTAATAATCTCGACGAAGAGGTACACTCCTCTAACTGGCTGCATTCCTCTCGTTAAGGACGGGAATCCGCGTGAACGCCGCCGTGGATTCCGATTCTTATGTAGCCGGCGTCAGTTCCTTTCAAGAGTGACTAATTAAAGAGGATTCGTCGTAAAGGGGACTTTTAACGATTGGACCTTCGAGCGGCGTTTCGCCGGGCATCGATGGAATATCGATGGTGCCGTTCTCGCTTTTTACAGACGTAGCGTCGAATTTTTTCATCAGTTCAAAGTCTCTCCCCGTTTATACCGCCGCATTTATGAATCCTCTTTACGGTATCCGGCGTGACGCCGGTTGATCTGAATTCGCGCTCGGCGATCGACGATGAATTTGCAAAATCGCACGGATGCGCATTGGGAGTCAAAGGGTATTTTTTTTTTCAACGCCTCCTCGTCTTTTTTTCATAAATTAATTAACGTCCCGCTTTCGTAAACACTTTTCGAGTGGCCTTGGAGCAATTAATAGCCGACCGGCGATCACGGGCGATTTCTTCGACTCACCGCGGAAATCGGCAGGCGGAACGAAGCTTGAGAAGAAGAGACGACGATAAAAAAAGAAAAAGATGTTGCAGCTGGACAGAATGAGACGGAGGATGGTATATCGCAGGGAAAGAGAGAGAGAGAGAAAGAGAGAGAGAGAGAGGGGGGGCGGACGACAAGAAAGGGAAACGGGATCCAGAAGGAAAGACCGATCGAGCGAGTATTATACGACTGGACATTTCGGGCATTTTTACGAAAGGGACGCGCAGGAACGCGTGTTCTATTAGCTAAGACAAAAGAGCGGCGCCTAGGCGGGGACCCCTGGAAACGGGGCCCCGAAACTGTCCGACGGCGTTTATTTATGCGTCGAACCGCGGAAAAAGATGTAAGTCCCCGGTGCCTGCTACATTCCTGCCTTCGATCCAGCACGCCCCGACAGGGATATTATCTCCCGGGGATATATAATCGACGTGTCCTCGAGGTCGTAAGGACGCATTTTTGTGCGCGCGGAGAAAGGAATAGGTTCGCGCGTGTGCACTATTAACCCCGCGATCGCTTATCTGCCGCTATACGGGTGAAAAGACATGCACGCGAAAAACAGTACGGAACGTAACGGGATCGCGCTAGGGCGGGTTAATCGCGATAAACCTGTTAATTACGAAGTATTAGCCGGTGAAAAAGAAAAATGAGGGAAAAAAACATTCGCCCCGGCCGGCGGAATGAATTTGATGGAAAAAAAATATATCATAACTCTTCATGAGTGATGTTATTGAGTTTTGTTTCGATGTTATTGAATTTCGCGATTTAATTACAAGTCCGTCAAAGGAAGATCGTGACTGAGGAAATATTTAGCAGACGTGAGACAATCTACGTATTTCAACATTTGTAAAATTTCCATTTCAATAGCTCGAGAAATGTAAAATGAATTGCTTGTTAATTACAAAGTGAGATAATTGGCTCTCGAGACATGAGAAATCACCCGGCCACAAACAAACTTCCGTCAGGGATCGCTTGATCTCTTCGAGGATACAATTTAATTTGAGCGATACCTTCGCGCTTACATTTTTTCGTAATGCGCTTTTTCCGGTTTCATTAATACAAATCGGTCGGAGTTCGGAGTAAAAGCGAGCGAGGGGGGAAAAGATTCCTTTTTGTCGTCGATCACGGGCGCACAGTAGCGTGCAACGACTTCCAATTCACGACGGCGCGACGGTACAACACGAACGTTACATGCCAATTATAATTATCAGTATTTCCACGGAGCGGCACGCAAAAATCGGCTCGAAATGTCGAAACGCAACGTTCACGGTGCGTACATTCGTTTTTAAGAGCCACGGCCAGTCAGTGTCTCGTTTAATAGTAGCAGCAACATGATAAACAACTTGACATGATTGACAATTTATATGTCGAATGGATATATAAATGAAAGAAATCACTTTGAATAACGAAAAATACCGCATTACAATCGCTCTTTCTTGAAAACACATTTCGCGCTATGACATTAACCGTCAGTAGTATACTCGTAAGAAGTGAGTGAAGTTATGGGAACTATCGTAAAACTCACGCGAAAATCGATGGTTTGTTGAGGCTCTTATCGGGGAGTGTTAAGTTTTTATATTTTATTACCACTTCTATAACTACATTATTAATGACAGCAGATATATATGAATAAAAAAATAATTATTAAATTCATATACGACATACAAATTACTAATTGTAAGATATACTTAAGTTATAACCGCTGCATGCATGTAAAATCGCGTTAATATGTTATATACAACAATCCAACACGGACATGTGTTTCTCAATTTAAAACGTGTACCGAATACCACTCGTCTGGCTTTTAAATCTCGTCTCGCCCGGGCTTATCAGCGATCACGGTGGTGCGAATGACAAATGTCCGGCGTGTCTTGTGCCACGGTCGTCGTTATTCGATCAAAATGCAAAGCGCAACGTTGGCAAATGTCTTCTTCGTGTCTGAACACGAAATCATTTCACTCCATTCCCTCGGATTCTCTCTCTCTCTCTCTCTCTCTCTCTCTCTCTCTCTCTTTCTTTCCCCTTTTTCTCTTTTTATTTTTCTTGACCGTGCAAACACCGTCGTTTCGAGTGTCTCGCGACGGTATCGTGCGACCCGAACAGACGAGGCCAATTCGCTTATCTCGACTAGGACTTGATAAATTAATCGACATTAAGGTAGATAAGGGAGGAGGCGCTGCGCCATATCTGATACGTCGGAATTGTGTCGATGTATCAGGCCTAAAAACGGTCTCGGTCGACGGCTAGAGCGCGTCGGGCGACGCGTCACGTGGATGGGGGACCACGGGTGCTCGGTTACCGCGATAGATCGTCTCGGAGACCGTGAGATCATCAATACCGTATCTATTCGTTCATCTGCAACGCATACCGGCGCCGCGGTGCTGGAATATCAGTTAGTCAACTCTCCCTCGACAGATGATACGTCACTCGAGAAGCCGGTACAAGTTCGCAGGGGCTTCGGCGACGGATTTAAT
Source organism: Wasmannia auropunctata (assembly GCF_000956235.1). Lineage (NCBI taxonomy): Eukaryota > Metazoa > Arthropoda > Insecta > Hymenoptera > Formicidae > Wasmannia > Wasmannia auropunctata. The sequence goes on from NW_012026816.1 coordinate 2,342,433, forward strand.
TAGCGCAAAACGATAACGCACTTGCGACATGTGGACCTGCGATCAACTACTGCGACGCAGCGCGCGCGTTGCACAACGAACTTGCTCTTGATCGTAAATCTGGCGAATCGGCACACTCTTACACGCCGGTACTAAAATTTAACTTCCTCCTAACAGTTTTCCGTAGGTCTCGCGAAAGGGCATAAATCTCGCGGCGCGATGCAGATCCCAGCGAAAGTAGCGCGCAAGCGCAATTAATTTCTGTTGCCTTCTACGCGGTTTACAGCTCGCGCGATGATTTACCGCTTCGAGAGAGCGAAGCGTCGAGACGCTTATATATTCTCACGGGACGCGAGACGTTTTCGCCGATCGCAGCGAGAAAAATTTAACGGCGCCGTAAACATCGCTCTTGCAATTTAGTTGTCGTCACGGGAAATACTTAGAAACGTAAAATATAAAATATTACGACGGAACTACCCTGAGATTTAAAATCTACGCAATTGTCATTGAGCTCGGCGAATCTAACGAATTAATCTCAAAATACTGTGTTACCCGTTACCGAGGGAAAATAATAAAGAAATTAATATCCCGTGTACTACATTTCTCATTTATGTTCTATCCTTTTCTTCTGGATCTTTTCCGTTGCTGACTAAACAAAATCGTACGACTTCACTCACGACGGACGTGCAATAAATGGATGTATCGGCGCGACGGGGAAGCTTTACGTCTCCATAATGCGAGCTCGAACGCACGTTAAACGCGGGGGAGCGGACGCGAGCGAGCGAGCGACCGTAGTCGCGATAGTCGAGTTTATAACGCAAAATTAATAGAGCTTATCCCGTGCCGCTCGTGCCGGCGCGGCCTTTTGGCAATTTATCATGGGATTACGGTGCAAATACGTCAACCAAGGGTCGAACCTTCCGAGGCGCTCCCTCCGCCCGTCGTCGTGTCGTAGGGCACGGCGCCGTTGCGCCGATCCCCCTCGCCCCTCGACCCGCTCGCGTCATGGGCGCAGCAATCACTTCCTGTGTCAATAAACACAGCTCTTCCCGTTGGCTCACCCCTAATTCGAGCCAGCACCCAAGGGGGATCGGCGCAACTGACACCACCCTTTCACCCTAATGTTCCTTCCTGAATTTTACAGTCTTTTCTTTCTTTGATCCCGCGGCATTGATTCCTCCTCGCCGTTGCCAGCGCTGTTTCCCTTGTTGTTCGGAACGATACTGTCCGATGTCTGCTATCGAATGATGTAATCCGATCATGTACTTTGCGCTAAGAAAATTGATTCTATACTCAAGAAATCTGTTACTATAGTCCTAAGACCACTATGTTTCTAACGAATCTTGCAACTGTCTTGTTTCTAAGATCAATTTGTTTCAACGAATTCAATCTGCAAGTATCGTAATCTCTCCCTAACTAATAAATAAAGGATAAAGATATAGGAAATAAATTTCGATAACATTTTTCGTCGATAAATAGGAGGATACTTGATAAATAGGATCAAGACAGGGTTCTCGCCGATTGGATCGGAAGTCGGTAGATCGGAGATTTATTCCGACGTGATATCAAATGCTCGCCCCGGCGCGGCGCCTATGACGAGTCGGCGGCGAGTTGGGGATGCGTTATACCGGCACGCGCACCACTTTCGCATTATCCATTATTCCCGTCGGCATTACAATGACAATGACCGCAATAACGATCGCGTCGAGATCGGAAGAGACGCGAAAGAGACACGCGGGGGTCGACACGTGGGGTGAGAGAGCATACGCACACGTCGGCGCGTCGCGCCGGCCGACAGCTCGGAAAATTGCTAACAAATAATACTGCTGGGGATAACGATACGGGGTGTCGTCGTCTCCGACCCTACTGTGCCTAGATCGCTCGTCCTTTTTGCGCACAATCACCCGTGAGATTCCGGGCCGAGAGTCCTGCTCGGGACACTCGCCGCGTACGATTCCGGAAACTGCAGCGCAATCATTGCGGGACGCGTGTGTCGGCGTGAAAAAATACGCGAGATGAGAAAGCGTTAGACTCTAATGAAACGATATTATACAATATTCTTATACGTCGATAGGTAATCGCGCAGCGCGGATTCGCAATTTATCGCTGTCAAGCCAATTTGCAAAATATATACATATCGCGGATGGAAATTACGTTCTGAGACGCGTGAGCGATAAAACCCAACGGTGTAAATGTCGCACCGCCGATAAATAATACACCGTCTACATGCGCGTCGAAATTACACCGAAATTCGATCGAAGGGCGGCCGACACGACGGGGGAGGGCGTAGTGTGCGAACGTCTCGCTTCATAATTTCGATCGTTAAAACGACATCCGAGGAATTATCCGCGGCGTACGACAGGTATATAAAGATATAAGTGCAGTCCAGCTCACTTCCAGCCGCGCGAACTGCAATTCGATCCACTCTGGACGTATAATCAGGTATGCAAATGCCGGATGCGTGCGCGTACGTGTGTGTGTGTGTATGCGCGCGCGCAAGCCGGCGTGTCCAAATAACGCGTAACTGTCAATATCGCGAGCAGCTTTTGCGCGCGGTCGGCGAGCGATGTGCAACATTGAAAGAGAAACGACGCTGCATTTTGGAACACTCACGAACTCGAGATACCTTGATCGAGCGTTTACACCCGAAGCGTTTTCAAAATAATTTGTATCTACATAGACCCATCATAAAACTTCTGTAATGCGATTTCTCGCTTGAATTCACTTGGATTAGATTTACATACTATAATCAGGTGAGACCAATCGAGCGTTGACAATAAAAATTATCAATTTTTCGCAAAAGGTAATAGTATTCATTACACGATCGCAAAACCGTACCATTATACTTTAGCTTTCCAATTACAACATTTAGTTCCATAACAACACTCGTAATCGAGCGCCTAATGCACAGCCTCGACGGAGCACGCGCGTTTCCGCGCGTCTCGCGTGGGTAATTTGCAACATCGTTACCACCAACATCTCTCAGGAAGTTTCTCGTAATTCTGCAACGCGGTGTGTACGGCGAGCCGCGGCGTTTCCAGAGCTCGCGCAACACTGGGCCGCGCGCGAGAGCCGCGCTTTATTACCGCCCCGAGCTAAACCTACCGCGGATTTAAACACCGTCACACCGGCAGCTAATCTTCTCAGCGATAGCTCGCTTTCGCTGAAACGAGAGCCGACAGTTTCGCGCTTAATGTAACCCAGAGAGCCTTAACTCTCTGACACAGCGCAACAAAAAGCCTAGCTCTATAAATCCTTCATTGTTAGTTTATTTATACCATCACAGAATAATAAATTTAGGTAATATCCAATTAGATCGTTATTGCTCCTTCGCTGGATCGAAAATTATTCTCAACGTGTATCCACTGTACAATTTTATTCGTCCAGGCAAGTGTATCTTACACGTTCGGCGTTATCATTTAGCATCGTGTATCATCGTATTTGACCCCTGGCAACGTTTAATTCCCCCTTCGCTTCCATGGACCGGTTGCGGCTGGTAAAGCCAATAACTCCTATCATCCGGAAGAAGCCGCTCTCGGTCGGTTCGATCTCTTAACGCGACGCTACCCCTATCGAGACAGTTGGGAGAGGGTTGGTCCACGTCCGATGGAAGCCACGTTTCGATACACGCATACGAAGACAAGAGAGAGAGAGAGAGAGAGCGGGAGGGAGTACGAACGACAGATCTGTCAGGAGGGCATAAATCAATGGATGGCTCCTGGATTGCCCTGGGAGAGAGCGTGTTACGTTTCCACGGACAGATAGAGCCGATGTGCTTTATTATGCCGGACACAATTGCGTGTTGCCTAAGCCACGTGACCGGCAACTTCCGGCCGACGCTTGGGTTCCGCTTCATGATGTCCTCGCGCGCACACGTCTCCCCTGGTCGGTCCGCCATTCCCTTCCCCTTCCCCTCCGGGGGTTCTGCTTCTTTTCCTCCCAGCATTGACGATGCGATCCGTGACAATGATCATCGCGTGTCAGATCGACGGCGTCACAATGCGACGGTATCGTGATGCTTACAAACCTCGATTATGTCTCACAGTCTCGCGAAATATATACAGTTATAAGTATATGAAAAGATGAACAAAGAGAGATGTATCGAAACGGGGAAAAAAGTTAATCGCCAATCACTAATTGGAATATATCAGATCCTCGAGGGTTATCATCTTCCAACATAAAATTCCCATAGACCGGTTACTTCGACCATTGTCCGTAACTTCAACAATGGTGCGAGAGCCGTGCGCCTTTTCAGCACACGGGGCGAGCGTACGTAGGCGAGCAAAAAACAAATTTCGCGTAATAAAGAGATCCGAGGGAGTATGGTGTGCCGAATCGATTGGTCACGGTGTTCTCATGTTAATGCCGCGACGGTTCTGCTTCGGTTTTCCATTGGCGCACGTTGGGGGAGCCGGCTACGGGTCGCCAGCACCAGCGTGGCGAATTCTCGGGTTTATCGTCGGGGTGTGTAGCCACTGTGACCACTAAAACCGACCGTCTGAACCCGGGGCGGGAACGAAGACGGCACGAGAGACGCCGTAAGGGGGAGAGAGATCCGCTCTCTCTCTATCTCTCTCTTTCACTCGCGTCATGGGAATCATAAAACGTCCCGGATAAGTCCAACTAACGAATACAGCCGATATAGATACCCGATAGATAGATAGCCGCCTATTCTATCCTATCCAATTATATCTTATTTTGCGTAGGCGTTATCTATACAGTGTGCGAATCTATATATATATCGAAGAGTATCGGAAACATTATGCTGATGTAAGATGATAGCGATACAAATGATATACCATTAAATGATTACGCACACACGAGTACAATGAGCATCATTCTGACCGCGAGTATTTCGAGAAAGAGCGTAGGCATATCCGTGCAGCGAGAACGATAACTATTCGCCACGGCGGCGAAGTATTTCACGAAACCCAATCTCCATGTAGTATACAATTATAATTAAACGCGCATTACTAATTAGGGTTATTATCTTTGTGTGTCGCTTATTACGCGCCGATACGTTTTACTGCGAAGACGGAGAATGTGCGACGATTACTTTACTAGCGTGATTAAATTAAAAATCGCACGGGGGGGACACACCTTAATTATTAGCGGATCCATTTTTCGAGGTAGTTCGCCCATTAATAATTATTGTATCCCATTTTTTTTTTACAGAGATAACTATCGCAGGTGTAACACGCTTGTAATTTCGCTTCGCGAGCATACGTTTCAAATACTCGTTAATAAATATTCATACCAGTATATTATTGCTTCAAATCATATATGTCGTTTAATAAAAACTATAAAAAGTTACTCAAGGAAATCTACAAGTTACAGAGACGGCCCATAAAGTTTTCCGACGCGATAGTTTTTGCATAATGCAATTTGCGTTCTGTGGATTTAGCAAAAAAAAATCTCAGCAAAAAATCGAGATCATGAAAGGAATGCGCCAACTTTTTTCAATAATGTACAAGTTTGAAACAAATTGGAATAAAGGCTAAAAAAAAAAATTAAAATTTGTCTTACATCGTTTTAATTAAAATCAAAAGATTATTCCACGGATGATGAGGTCAGACATTTACTGCGACGCGAAGATGAGGAAATATCTTAATTCCCACAAGCGTGCCGCGTTTCCGTGATAGCGAATGAGAGAGGCATTTCCTCTTAGCGTTGGCCGTGAAGGCCAACGAGAGGAAGAGTCCCGACTTCGCGGCTTCCATCCCCTCGATCTGAGGATCTCGGGGAATGCCGAGATCCGGCGTCGTACCCCGCGGTGGCCCGACTCCGGCACGGTGGTCCAGGTCAACAAATCATAATCGTGCCCGCGACCGGGTAACGAGGAAAGGTCTGAATGCCTACGCGAGGTTCGGCGCTGTTCGCGGCGAGCAAGCGTGGTCAAAGCAATGCGAACGTGAAGGAACGAGACGTCGGGGCGCCGCGCGGCGTCGAGCCCCGCTGCGAGATCACCGAGGTCCGCCGCGAGCGCGAAGAGATGTGGAGGGTACGGGAGATGGGAGAAGGGCGAGAAGGGAGGGGAGGGGGAGTAGGAGAGCACAGTATGGGTGATGGTCATGAGCGAGAACAAGAGCAAGAACAAGAAAGGCAGGTAGATCGTAGCGAGTAACGTGGCGCACGGAGCGTCCGGGGCTCACGCTCTGTCGCGCCGCGACAGCAAGGTGGTCCACCGGCCCAATGGGCCCTGACTTACGAACGTCGGGCCCCCGCACGAGAGTAGTCCTCTCGATTTATGAAGCACGAATTAAATACTGCGATCCTAGACTGACCGATGCCCGCCGCACCGGTGCGCGGCATTACTGCAGATCCTGCAAGGCCTGCAGCGTGTCCTAAGCGTATGGCTCGCCAGTGGTTAAGCTAATAATCATTTCAATTTACAAGTGGATTATTTGGCTGGAAATTAGCTTATACAATCGGAATTACTATCTAAACGTTTCGGCCGTAGCACATCAACCGTTCACCCATTATCCCTATCAGGATATTCGACCATCTGCCGCGCTCCGGGGCACCTCGGTATCAGTCGGTGGCGCGCTGCAGCATCTCTAACGAGCCGTAACGATATGCATTTTGAAAATCCGGAAGATCGATGAAAAGAGAGTCGTGTGTGAGTGCGCTGTGCGCGCGCGTAAAAGATGCCCCGAAGGTCGACGGGCAGCTGGCCCCCACGATGGAACGGGAGGACCTCCTCATTAGCCATGCATGCGCCTAAAACCAATTCTAGTTCTCTCCGCTCTTCGTGTGCGAGGGCTAACGAGACGTCTATATTATTATACCGCGGCCAAATGGAGAAAGAGAGAGAGAGAGAGAAAGGGAGTGAGCCAGGCGCGCAACGCGTCGGGGCCCTCGCTCGAAAACCGAATAGGGTGGGTTACGTCGGATATTAGCCGCGGGGGCCCCTCTCTCCCTCCCGTGAGGGGCCCTCTCGGGAGATAAAGACGAGGAGAGCCACTCGGAGCTGCGGACCACCGTGAAAGAAGGGAGTACTCCCGGCCGGCAGCTCCTCCTCATCCTTCTTCTCTCGTACTTCCCACCATCCCTTTCCCTCTCGCTCCCTCTTCTATTCCGCGTGGTGGCTTTTCTTGCCCTTCGAGGGCTCCGGACCGCCAATAACCGCAAACACGTAATTCCCTACAGCACCTACCATACGCATTACGTCGGTTATTTGCCCCCTAACCAGGTGGAATTTATTGCGGGGAAATGTCAGTTCCGTGGCGCGGCCGCTCGCCACCCTGCGCGATCGACCGACGCTGCCTGCACACGTTGCACGCTGCTGCACACACTGGCTCAGGTTGTGTGTGTTCCGATCATTAGATCCTCGCTGCGCCACAGAAAATGGCTGCTGACCCGGCGACGTCCTGGAGACCGGTCGGTCCCATGAAACTCCGCGCAAACCCGCCGACGTGATCGAGCGCGCCGCGAAAAACGTCGTATCGGTTTACGAATAAAATCTGAGAGTTACACATCGTTCTATGCAAATCGACTTATTTGGAAGCGATGAAGAGATTCGTATGCGAGCGAGACCGCGGGGCCTTGCTTGTTTGCGAACGCCGCCGCGCTGGAATATCAAGCAGGATGATCCCGCCGCGGCGATCAGAAAGAAGCGGCCGACGACGAGATGCTCGATTGACTTAATTGAAAAAGTCGCGCGGGCGTTCACGGCTAAGGATGTCCCAGAGATGCGTTCCCGTTCCCGTGTGTTTTATTATATATAAGCGTCCGGCAGTCGGCGGCGGGCGCAGTTGTGCGAGATTAATGAACGACAGGGAGCTAATGAAGCGATAATTCTCCTCGCGGCAAAAACGCGACCGTCTCGAAATCTGAATGTTCGATCCGTCGCGACCGATCACGACGTGGTGGACCCCGCGCGAGAAAAAACGTGGGACGCTATCGGCGCATTAACATCTCGATCCGCGCGTACTTTCGGAACGACGACGGTGTTCCGGGAATCCGGTGATAGGCGCAATTCGTGAGTCCCATCGCCGTGGGTTTTTGCCATATAGAAAAACAGGTTTCAATCCGGATGGAAGGTGGCGTCATTCGTCGCGATTGCACCTGCACGGCAGGTGCTCGGCTGGACTCACGAGCTACTCACGGTGATTATTAAGCGTCTAATCGCTAATCTCAGAGATTATCCTCGAAACGCGGGCTGATGATCTTCCAAACGATTACCATAGCGACGATCAATTTTCGAATCGCGTGACGTTGTCGACACCATAACATCAACCGTTGCTCTTTCTTAGAGTGTAATTAGTTGTGTTTCCTTTCATCATTCAGATTTGTAATATTACATCAGAAATACAATAATAACATTCGCAGTTTATTCCACGTGAAGTTTTATCCTGGTTCCTGCTAATTTTGTCGCCCCTCGGAGACTCATTTATAATCAAACTCGAGTTTCCCACGATCAGATCACGAAGGCAGAAAATCCGATCGTCATCCTTCGAAAGGCTGATGAGCATCGCGTGGAGGCAAGGAGGAAAGAATGGAGCAAAAAGTTCTGCGAAGTTTACGTGTCGTGCAACGTGTCGACGCAATGGTTTTCGCTTTAATAATTAAAAGAGGCAATTGTCACGGCGCAAAATTAATATTCATCGTCGCACGTCCATCTCGGTTTTTCTTGATCTCCGCCACGATGATTTATTCGATTATCGATTGCCAAAAAATTAAATCGACGACTTCAAATTTCATCCGATAATTAAAATTAACGTGATAAATTCTGTTCTACCGGCGACAACCGGTAGAATCAGCCGATTATCTTCGTGACAATTATTTTACGTTTTAATTGTTCTCTCTACGTAATCTACGTAAATCCTAATTAAGACTGAACTATTTCATCGTCATTGGCGAGAAGCGGCTCAAAGGCCGCGCTCGATGTAAGAAAGACTTGCAGCACCTCCGGTCGTGAGAAGGAGGAGAATTCCTCGCGATTCCGCGAGGATGATTCTTGTTCCAGCCTCGGAGCTCGATACTTCACGAGGGCTCTTAAGTCGTTTTCTCCATTCTTTCTTTCCATTTATTTTTCCCACCTATCACCCCCTTGGCCGTCCCTTTCATCCACTTCAAACCGCTACCGTATCTTTCGAGTGTCCAAATCTGCAGCCGACACTTTGAACTTTCAAGTGCCTACAGTTTTTATATTTTACTTTTTTACGAGTCGGGAAAAATTTCAGCGCGATCAGGAGTCAGTTTTTTAATTGATTGTGATTAAATTAAACATTATGAAATTATAGAACAAGAGCTTTCGACGATTTTCGTTCGCACGGGATCGCTTAGCTGAGGCGCGTTTAACAGGGATATCGCTTAAATTCGCCCGGGATCAGGATGACTCTGCATTATCGCTGATTCCAAGCCAGCCACGGGATTTCCATGTCCGGACTTGGAACCCACCACCGCCATCAGCATCGGGATGAGACCCCACAGCTCGACTTAGCATAGATTAAAGTCGCGCATACGCTCTGCGAAGCGAGACCGCGAGCGTCTACGAGCCGGATGAGAGGAGAGGAGCGGAAGGGGTGGAGGAAGAAGATTGGGTTAGATAAAAATCGAGTCGATCCATGAGGATCTCCTCCACCTTTACGAGGTAAGGCACTAGGAAAGAGACATCGCGGGTGGAAAGGCGGAGATGAGATCTGCTGAATACAAACTGCCGCGAAATGGCAGGAATCCGAATAGGTTTCGTCATAATCTCTTATAAACTGATTGAAATTGGGCGATTTATTCGGAAAGCTTCGAAATCTTCTTCTTTCGAGGAATTGTGGAGTCACAAATGAAGGGCGCACTTGCACATCGCTTAGTTCTCTAAATTATCTTCCACCACGACGTCGTCCTTTTTTCAGATGTGCCTCTTATTTGATTGAAAAAAAAAAAAAGAATTTTAAAAGCAAGCGTAACACACTCGTTGTAAAAGCACGAGCAACGTTCGAAAATTCGCAGCCAATTCCAATTCCGCCTTTACACTGTGTTCAAGTGGTACAGCGAAGTGGCATTGCGGGCGAGGTTGGCAGTGAATTTTGGCGCCCGGCCAGGTCCGTCGAGAGGATTTACGTCTATTTAATTTTATGGCGTTTGACGGTCGGTACCGGAGATAGAACCGGTCTACGAGATAGTCGACGTTATTCGCCCACAACGAACGCTTTGTTCTTCGGGCGCATCTCTTTGTATACAAATAGCTAGCCCGCGGATGGCAATTGAAACGTCATTATTCATTCCGTCTAAGGTAACTTACGGCATGTATATATCAATCGCATATTCAATGTTAATTAATATAGTGTTAAGATTAACGATAAGTTCATCTCTCTCTCTCTCTCTCTCTCTCTCTCTCTCTCTCTCTCTCTCTCTCTACACACACACACACACACACACACACACACACACACACACACACACACACACACACACACACACACACACACACACACACACACACACACATACACACACACACACGCACGCACGCACGCACGCACGCACGCACGCACGCACACGCACACGCACACACACACACAAACTCAATTCACATCTGAAACTGTGTTGAACAATATTATATCGCCCTTTTCTAAATTTGCAAATTGGTAATTAGAGATAAAAATAGTACGTCAATGTTTGCAGTGCTAGCAAATTTGCTTTGACGGTGATTAATTCGAAAGTGCACCGTAAATGGTCGAGAATATAATCTCGAAGCACCTACGTGTTTTTCGTATATTAATCAAGTCCACTATAATCCTAACGTGTCATCTACATCTCCTTTTGCGTGTATTTTCACTAGCAGCAGCCTTGTCATCATAATTAAGGACCGCTACGTGCACTTTAAGGTGTTATAGACCCGTGCACGATATTTATTACGAAAATAGCTCGGCGGTAACTCAAATATTCGCTATCAAAGGCATGCGCTGGTATTTTGGAAAATAATTGTGCTCCACTGCGATATCAAAAACCATTCTTCATTTTGCCACAATATGCCGTGTTAACGCCCAACCTATAACGCCTTTCTGTATTATACAGAACGCCAGTGTCCCTGTATTTAATCGACAATCTATAATGTAAAGAGTATTTGATGAAATAAAAAAACTTAGAAAACTTTTTTCCATTCTTTTAGACGCGTCGTAAAAATCGACGTTTTCTACTCCGGAATTATATCGCGTTATCGCAATCTCTATGTCGGCGAGATGCGTAAGAAGCGCTTAGTTCATCTCGCCCAGGTGTCACGCCGACGCGTATTCTCGAACCGTCGCGCTCGGCGGGCACGAAACCACCGCGGAGAGACATCTCGGCTAATTGCGGCATCGCTCACCGAGCTTATATTATATCCTTTCTGCGTATGCCGCCATCCTTATCGCGCCGCGCGCGGCGAGAGGAAGGACACGATGGATGCAGGATCCTTTCCTCTGGCTACTATACAGCTCCGCCGGTCTTGGTATGTGGTACCAAGAAGCGCGTTCTTAATTCACGGCGATCGCTCAACGTTGCGACTCGCCGTCGAAATAATAAATAACACGCATACGCTACGTCGCAAAAAAAAATCTCCGCGGGCTCGTTCTGTAAACTTATTAAAGCGTGGCTTGCGGTTACATTTCGACTTCAACTCCTCTCAATTATTTTTTGATAGCCGCAGATAGCGTCGCGCAAGAGAGAACTGTGGCAGATAATATCTTGTGCGGGATTGTCGCGATGGCGCAACGCAAACTTCGTTACCACCGGGGAGAGCGTAATGCAAAAAGCTACGAGAGAAGATGACAGAAAATGACTTGGCGTATTACCGCGAAATAGGTCTTTAGAGTTCTTACATCGCCAGGGATAAATTATCCAGACGAACGCACGCCTAATGTCCACAGATGCAGAAACGAGCGAATGAAGAGAGCACGGGATTCATTTTTCGCGAATCGTCCTTCCGAGGACAGCAAATACGTCGCGCGGTCTTCTCCGTTGGAAGATTAAAAGTTCCGAAGGCAGTGTCACGCGCTATGATCAACCCCGAATTTCCGGGACGTTGCGCCTGGCCGTTCCAATTACTTTTATGCCTCTCTCTCTCTCTCTTCTTTTTTCTCTCTTTCTTTCGCCCTCTTATATTCCTCTCCTCAGAGAGCGACTGCTGCTCCTTCGTCGCGATTCACCTAGCCGCCTTTACCAGGTTCGTAGCAAGCAACCCGACCGAAGATCCCTGACGTCTTCCTCTGCGGGGTGTAATAAAAAGAAACCACCCACTGCGCGCTCAGCGCGACGAGATATACACCGATGCAATGCGCACACGCATGAGTGATATACCGGTGCGCGCGTGTGTACGCACGAGAGTATCGCCAAGATTGCTGCCGAGGTTGGGAACCACCCTCCGAACAAGTAACGAAATTAAATTCAAATATAATCAAATAAAATTTAAAATTTAAATCCTCCTCGCCCGCGCGCGGTGCTGCACGCGTTGGGATACGTATACGTCTCCTTCTCTCTCTCTCTCTCTCTCTCTCTCTCTGTCGCTTTCTTTTTCTCTCTCTCTCTCTGCACTACGAAATTTAGTGGCTGCCACACCGCGTCCGTATTCCTCCTTTTCTCTTTCTCGCCGGTCTCCTCCCCTACGGGGACCACCCCCTGAATTCGAACCGAGATTTAACGGGTCAAACCGCGGGGGTTGATCCGCGAGAGTCAAGGAAACGGCGCTGCGTGCGGAAGGGTGGCTGATTGAGAACATTGTTTTGTTTGTTCGGCCGACGCCGCACCGCGACGCGGCAGCCTTGGATGAACAAGGGATGAAAAAGATAAGTGCGTTTTACACTGACGCTGTAACTTAGTGTGTGCTCATCGTTCTTTACGCAGGATCTTGAAATTCTCTAAACGCTTAATCGGTAATCATTCTAATCAAATCGCTGTCTCAAGTTTTTACGACCAAAATTACTTTTTGCATTGGAATTAATATACGAAGCTTATTTGTGCTAACTGTCTGTGACGCGTATTCTTACATCTTTTCCAAAAATAAACAACAATGGAAAATTATTACACATTATGTGTATAAACAAAAGAATTATAATAGAAGACAATTATAAAATTGAAAAATTCATTAGAGCTCCCTTGTGTTTTCAGGCATTGTACAATATTTAGAAAATGTGCCTCAATATTTGTGCGAACATTTATAAAAAATTAACATTTTAAACAACATTATACTATCTAAAAACAGATAATTTTTAAGAGAGTATTCCTGCCTTTACAATTACACGCCGTAAGGGTTGCTCTTAATTACATCGTTTCCGTACTCACGTGTTAAGCAATTCGCATTTTTTTTTACGTTCTCCAAGCGATTTTTCTCCGACAACTGAAGCGAGAGAAGGGAAACACGATACGTTTCCTAAGTTCGTCCGACGTGAAGCAAGCGAATCAATTAGTCGCGCTCGTCGTTTGGAGTGTCCGATCGATCGAAAGATTCTCATCTACGATGCGTCTCGTTCCTCTACATGTCCGCCCCTGGCGGTGACGACTATTCCGCTACGGGGTAGCTCGACTGTGTATACCGCCGTCGCCGCGCCGTTGGTTGGGGGAGGGTGTCATTCTGTGTCAACCACAGCGCCCTCTGACGATGACACCGTGGAACGCGAAAGGGGATGAAACTGGCTGCGTATAACTCGAGCTGGCCTCGGCAACCGAGCTAGTTGCGGGGTTTACTTTGCCCGTACACTCCTCCGCTCTCTCCTTTATACATCACATGCGTATATATATGTGTACATGCGCGCGTGCATGTGCGCGTTCGTGAGAAAGTCTCGTGTGTGTGTGTGTACTTCAGTATACACACGTACACGCAAACGAAAACACATATATACGCGCGGCGATGTGGGAGACGCGCTTAGAGTCTCCACCACCGGAGTCGTCGGCTCAAAGCGAGGGGGTTGGTTGGTCTTATTTGGAGACAAAGTGGATCGGATTAGAGATACAGATTTCAATTTGTTTGCCCCTTTCGACCCGCGCGCGCAGACACACCCCTCCCGCAGAAGCGAAAAGTTATCGGGTAGGTATATATTCGGATCCCGACTTCCACCGGGAGGGTAAACGCACGGATCTCTGCCACGGATGGACTCACAGGGCGAGCGGACGTTTGTCGTCGGTTAAGTCACTCCGCCCCGATGTAAACGCTCGCGACAAACGCCGATAGCGTAGCCCTCTCCACCTTGGAAACGCTTTTCCACAGCAACGGCAATAAACGTTCGATCCGCAGGGCTATTTTATTTGCAGCTGTTCGCAGTAGTATTTTATTTGTGTGCGCGGTCTTTTCATATAGTAAAGCCACTTGATTACGCCGTATTAACTATTGTACATTATCACTCTTAAGCTGTTTTGCTAATATTAATGAAAAATATCATCACGGAGATTTATGTCAGTTAAAACCGATAACTTTTCTATTAGCATAAAATAGCCGAAGAGAAAAGCCGAGAGTAAGAGAGAGAAAGGGAATTATCTTTTTTTACTGCTTAGATTACAGTGTCGATTTTGGATTTTTCATTATTTTTAACCATATATTTATTACACGATAACGCACGAAATAAGAGAGAGGAACGGAGAAGGGATTACATGCACACACCCCTGACGAAAACATGGTCGGAAGTCAGATCTCCGCAGTCTGCGCCATTTCCTTTGAACTCTTTTTTTTTCGGCAACGCAAGAGCTAATTAATTTCTCTCTCTCTTCAACTCTCCCAACCCTCCGTTTCTCATCGCGGCACGACTCCGCCACCGCATCGTCTACTCCCTCTGTGCTATTTATTTTTCTGGAGATATATACATACGGAAAGGGGCGACTGGAAACAAAAAGAGGGGTGCGAGCGGTAAATACAGATGAAACGAAAAAACATTTTGGGTGTAAGGGAAAGGGTCGAAAGAGCGAGTTTACGCGAGTCCATTTCGCAAAGACATAAAGTATCCCCGACGTCAATAAGAGCGACGTGCGCGGTTATCGGATACCGTTTAATCTTAGCGCCGCAAAAGATAGCCAATGTACTAAAGTTAACATTTCTACACGCCATATGTGCATATATAAACGCTCATTGATCCCACTAAAGATACAAATGAGCAGGCACATAATACCCGTGCAAACAGCCGCGATTTCTTATCGCGTTACAACGAAAAATGATAGTTTACGAGTTTGTATCTCATTTTTCGCACGACGTAACTTCATTACGTGCACGCGGCGGGTCTCGCAATTAAAGTAACTCGAAACTAATTGCGAGCGCGGCTCAAAGAAATCTTAGGTACGAGCCCGAACATGCGCGCGCGCCTCTTATCGGCGCGACCGCGCGCGCTTAGAGTTACGGGGCAACGTACAGTTTCTGTGCATGCAACTGGGCAACTTTACGTATCGTTACAGCTGCGCGGCGCAAATGCATATACATCTGATATCACACATAGGCGCGATTTCACGAGGTCCACGGTCCCTATTTCCTTCTTCCCCTCCCCCCCTCCCCAGCCTTCCCTTCCCCTGTTCTTCCTCGCGTTGCGCAATCGCAAATGGAAATTCGTGACGAGCTCCTCGGGCGCGCGGCACGAGTCGCAATTATCGGTGAGAAACACGAAGTGGATAATTGGAACGCTTGCTAATTAGAATACTCCCGCTATACGACCACCTGTGCAATAATGGGGCTTTGATACAAAACCGTGTACTCGAGAAACGACAATCGCTCGCGACGCGGATTCTACGCCGGCCGAAATCTTTAGCAATAATTTAGCTTTCGTCCTCAATACGTCGAATATCGCGCTGTGCGTTCCGCGTAAGTAAGAAGAAATCCCTTGAATCGCCGATTGTCCCGCGTACGTTAGACATTTGCGCATGCAACGAGTAAGAGAAGGTTTGCGGTTTGCACACATCTATATATAATTGCAAGTTTTTTTTGATCGTACAATCAATTAATTTGAACAAAATAAATGCAAACTACCTCTCAAGATATATTTGCAGTATCATTAATTATGCCTGTTACGCTAGCGTGTAGAATGTTATTTAAGACGCTGTCTGCGAAATCCATGGCATATCTACAGCGAAATTCACGCGTTTGCCGACGGGAAGATAAACAGGAAGATTCCTCTTCTTAATTCTGATAAAAAGCAATTTTTTTGTCTTACAATGAGCAACTTAAGATACCATCAAATTTATTTTCAAACAGTTCATACAATTCTGATTAACTTTATTTGCATTTATCAAAAAGTATCATGTAGATTATAAAATGAAGCACCAGAAACAAAGAAATCATCATCAACCATTTTACGGATACTCGAGTTTCGTAACGACGTGCTTTCATCATCGAGTCGGAAAGCAACCGAATTGCGAATAAACTGTTTCGGAGCAAAGAGCGAAGAAGAGATCGCGAATCGAATTTTGAAACTGCCGACAACTTGCCGTACGAGCCCGCAGAGGGCTCCAGCTCTCATCTGGCGGTCGCTGAGCATCAAAAAAATCTTGCGGAGTCTGGCGCGGCACGGTGGACGAGAGAGAAAGGACGGCGGCGCGAGCGAGACGGGAGTACCTACCGAGAGGTAGGCGAGGGAACGGGGCAACTCGAGGGAGAAGAGGAATCGGGCTGGTTGCAGAGGTGTGGCTATGTGAGCGTACCAGAGTGGTTCTTCTGGTTTCTGGTTGGCTCCAGGCCGACGGGAGGCCTAACCGACACTGGAAACCGGGCTCGGTCGTCGGGCTTCTTTCAGTACTTTTTGCCGTGGCGCGTCTCATGGCCAGTCGTAGGTGTCAGAATGCGCCTCGCTCGCCTCGGCCGAAGAGACGTCGAAGGGGTTGGTAGGATGGAAGAGGGAATTGGAAGCGGGTGGGGGACCACACGCGGGGGTTAAGGGACCGGGGAAAGAGAGTTACCGTGGAATTACTCGACTATTGAGATCGGCAGATAGTCCCGAAGAAATCATAGCGGCCACCCACGTCTCCGATTATGGTTACCGTGCGCGTTACCTCCGTGCGCCCGCATCGATTCGCAAGATACACAGAAACGCGCGGCCGGAATCGTCGCGAAAGCACGAAAAGCACGGATTAATTGCCGGGCAGGAATGGATTTCCGACGCAGCCGAAGGCGTTTTTTTCATATCGACGATTGCCTACCGTCGACTCGTTCTCGATTGGCAGTCGTAATTGGCGACTGGTTTCGACGCCAAACGGATATATCCGCCTTCGCAATGAATTCCGGGTGCGAGGAGATATTTCGATAAAGTGGAGCGTAATCAAAGAAGAAAATAGTATTGATAGATAGCTATCAGTAACTTTTTACAATATAACAGTTTATACGTAGATATATGTACATATGCGTGTGCAAGCATCAGAAACATTTTTCAACATAATATAAAATAAAAATAAAAATAATTGTTTACGTTGTAAAGTTTATTCCGGTACTTTCCCTATTATATTTAAAGATTAAGCCTAATACATGTGATAATAATTTAACGTGTGTATGTATAATATAATTTATACACAATCATCGCTGTATAATACTTTGTCAGCTTCATTAAACCGCGGTAATAACGAGATATTATAATTTCATATTTGTCATGAATAAATATATAAAATTCACTCATTAAAATATATCTCACAATATTAATTTTATCACTTTAGTCTTTAAATCTATTAAAACTCAATATTGTTAAATATTAAATATTGTACGTTATATCTTTTTCATGATTATTTCTCACTTGTGTATTCAGTTTCACTTATTCACTCCACCACACCTCCAACACCTATAGGTACGATATTGTCGATTTAGAAATACGTATTGACGAATCGCTCACGCTCCTTCCTTCTCTTTTCCGTTTACATGTTGCGAAAGATTGCAAATGTTAACGGGCACGTCAATTATCTCTGAAATGCCCCACATTCGCTACTTATGACCGTTTTGACGCGAGGCGCGTTGGAATTTATTAAACGTCGACACCGTATGTGGATACGCTTCGCAGATATACGCGCGGGAGGGGTTCTCCGCGCGGACTGACAGCTCGCCCATCAGAGATGACGATCTAGCTATATGCGAGATTATAGTTATTCGGCGGAAATTCACAGTTCGATGTAGAGACCCTCACGCGAAAAGCGATCGTTTGCGACAGATTATTATTTCCACGCGAATACGCTTTACTCTCCTTCACCTAGCTTCCCTAATTCCCTTAATTTTCGACGCTGAGTAAACTCATGTTCCCGCCCCGTTGAGTTTTAAAAGAAAAATCGACTATATACTATATAATTCATCGAATGGAGAAGCAGTACGCGATGTCCGATGCATCCCGCATCTCTCTGATGCGCTTCCCTGATCTGATTCGCCACGATGATTGCGCGTACGAGTAGCGGCAGCAGAAATAGAGACGCGCGGAAAAGAACATACGGTACGTAGAGTAAGAAAATTACAGCTTTCCATGAGAGACGGGTCGCATCGCTGAGATTGATTTGATCGAGAAAGGGTTAACGCGCTCGCGGCGCATTTACCGCCCGCGATCGAAACCGGCGGCTTTAACTTCGTGGTATCTAGGAAAGCGTTTGACCATCGACAAATTGAATCGATCCGTCACGCGAACACGGAAGCGTGAGCTGAGCGCGCTTCGTTCCCGCTTCCCGCCGCGCGCGCGAGCGCGTGCGCTTCGCAGGATGAAACATTATTTATTACTTCCCCCCCCCCCCCCCGATGATGTCGAATGGCGTATACGTCCGGCGTGCACGTACGGCACAAATATCGCTCGCTCCAACTTTTTCTTCGCCACCGACCACCCCCGCGTATTTCCCCCGCGGTTCCCGCGCGATTTTCCGTATGCATCTACGCCTGCACACACACAGGCGTAATATACGGCACACGACACGCGATGTGTACTGGTTTCAATTTCTGTAGTCAGAATCGTGATGCATATTGCATAAATCCTACCATGAGTTTCATAAAGCATTTTCAAAAGCATGAAAAACTTCGACTTTTAATATTATTATTATCCCTATACGCTTAAACAAGGAATTGGATAAATGTTCGTCTAATTCGTTGTTTAAGCGTTATAGGGAAAATATGTACACAGATCTAAAAAGTGACATAAAGCAAATAATGGGAATTGATGATAAAAGAAAGAAAAAGTGACAGAAGGCAAATAATGAAAATTGATGATGAAAGAAGGAGAACTTTTTTTTTCGATCAATAATTATTAATAATTACGCCGGTTGTCGCACGTGCATGTGCGTGCACACAAATGGTGAAATTACTGTAAAACGTTATTGTACCGTTTAGCTCATCTTACTTACATTTACGTCGACAGTCACTCCAAAGTTCGATCGCTATGATTACGATAAAAGTTATATGTTCAACTAAACGGTGTCGCGCTGTGAAATAAAATTTCATCTTAATTTCTCTTCTTACAGTAACATATTTAAATGGGTTCGATAGTTTCTCGCACCAACAGCAGCTCAATTACTCTAACGTAATTCGCGACCGAAAGACTCGAGAAATTAACGTAATGTTGAAACAAACGTTCGTATTAAATGCAGATATCACCTTGTCGTTCAACACTACATTAAAACAAACAACAAATTCTGTATCGTGCTACTCGTCTCTCTCACGTGGTACATTAAATAAAGATCCCAGAGTCGTAAATCGACGTGTGAGATTGTTTCATACGGATGCAGCGAGTACCGATAATAATGCAGCCACATGACCCGCGCACACGTCAGCTGCGCGAGACGCAGGGTTGCGGATATTAACATCTCGGCGCGGACGTGAGTTAAAATTATTGCCCTGGAGCACCTGGAGCCGCATGGATGGTGCTCTCCCCCATGTGCAGCGATGTCCGATCGAGCGAATCGACTTTACTTAGTGCCTTGGCACCGAATTCGGATGGACGACGAGTGGGACTCCGTATTTCAAAATGGCAATAAGAAGCAATAAGCGTAAATTACGCACGTGCGAGCAAGTTACTATAGCCGATGCGTTAATTGAGCACGTACGAAGGCGGCTTGCCCTCGGAACGAGAACTTCATAACTCGCGTACAACTCGGAGGGTTTCAGTTTCAGTGAACGTTCTCGGGAACAACTGCCTCGCGTATGCAATTCGCAAATCAAATGCCCTGTGCAAAAACTTGCAATTATCGTAGCGAAAGAATTTTGAAAAACTACTTTTGAAAATTAAATCTATAATTGAATTACATCGGATCCAAAGATAAACGGGATAATTAATGCACAAGATGTAATATAACTTCATGCGAAATGACGTTTTAAAATTTAAAAAAAAAAAAAGAATTAAAGATCATTTTTCTTTTTAAGAAATTGTATTGGATATGTCATGTTTTTCAGGTGTGTCTCCGTGATATTAGAATTTACGCGACGAAGTGATCGACACTGTCGGTTCGGTGTCCGATCCGGCTCGGCACCGGAAACCGAGCGTGGCCGCATGAACGACCGAGTTGGCCATTAACTTCGCGCCGCTCCACCTCGTGCGTGCGCCTACGTGCGTTTATATTGTACCCCGTAGTCTTATTGCCGACCGTGTGTAACGAATAAACCGAGTCGCGATGCGAGGAGTCTCGAGAAACAGAGAGGAGTTGCGCGGGAGAGGGCAGAAGGGGAAAGAGGAGAGCCACATACGAAGGGGGAGCATATTATAGTGTCGCGTTGTCACAATGTCCGGTAGCCGCGACGTGAACCGGCCTGCGCGACCGAAGGAGACAGGATGGTAAATCGCGGCGGCATAGCCAGTAAGTACGCTCGTACGTGTTCGTAGACGTTGCAAAACCCCTATAGGACGTCATTTTCACGCTAGGAAAGTAAAAGTCACCTGAACCGAGAAAACACGCCGTACACCAGATTTCTAATAAATTATACGTGCAACACCGATCGCGAGAGGAGATACGATATTACATAATCTGTGCTATACGCAATTGAAAAGCTTGTTTTCACAAAGAGCGTTAAATATTCATATTTAAAAAAAAAAGGTGAAGATTATAACGTGACACGGAAAACTCGTGACAATATCTCGTGAATAGACTTAGTTTCCTTTAAATATATAAATCTACAATTGTGGTAAATGATAATTCTTCGATTATATAATACGAACGACGTCGAATTAGAGAAATCGTACCCGGGGCAACGATCGACCCTTAGTTTCCGTTGTCGTGTCCGTCATTAAGAGGAAGTGTGGTTAGTCGCAGGCACCCCCTGACCGAGTGGAGTATTCGTTATAGTTATAATAGGCCGGCTGCGTAATCGTGCGCGCGGTCGTGACGGCGCGTCGGTATAGCCGAGCCGATCGGCGAAAAGAGCGAAAGAGACGCGAGCGGAGGGCGGATTCGTGGTGCGAGCCGCCAGGATGTTCGCCGATGGATAGTCGCACGGTCGTTGGCGGCGGCGGCGCGGCGGCCGTGCCGCGTTGCACCGCGCGCGCGATGCGTCGCATCGCGTTGTTGTAGAACGATGCTTCGGCCGGTCGTTCATTCGTTCGGTCACGCGAGCTCGTCTCTCTCTCTCTCCCTTTTTTTTCCTTCTCACTCCCTCTCTCGTTCTCTCTCTCTGTTTCGCGGGTCTCGCGCGGCTGCCCCCAAATTGCCCGAAATTATTGGCTTCTTTTGTTTTCCCGTCATACGCCGCATGGCTTGCTTGCTCGCTCGCTCGCTCGCTCGCTCCGCCGTTCCATGTCATTTCTACCTGTCCCCGTGACGATCTCCGCTTCCACATACACTCGTTTGTCGCTTTTCCTCTTTCTTCTCGCTCGTCCCCCTCTTCTGTCCTCCCCTTTCCCCTCCTCCCCCCTCCCCCCGCGCGACAACGCCCCCGCGCGACTTCTGCCGCGATGCGCTTCCTCCTACTGGTTTTCCTTCGAGGAGAGAATGCTCGTCGAGTTCAATATCCTTCGTCACACACGCTACGCGCCCGCTATCTCACCCGCTTTTGTTATAGCCGCCGTTTCTCGCCGCAGAATACTATTATTAATCCTAATATCAGACAAGACGGAGAGGGTGACGAGTGCACGACGGCTATATCCGTCGAGACAGAGTTCGCGAGGATTGCAGTATCACGATTAAATTACACAAGAGGATATACGATTCCTTCTTACGACACGAACAAATAACATTTCTAGATGCTTAACTACGGTCTAAAAATTCTGAAAATTAGCTCGAAATTGAAAATGGCTAATGACAAAAATATCTCTATGAAAATAATGATCGGTAATATTCTATCATATTTCTAGGCAATTTTTAGGTTGAATTTTTTGGCAATGTCCTACTCAAGAGAGGAGGATTCCTTGTATATTCTCTCATATTTCTATCCGCTAGCTATAACTAGAGTGGATTTAACGAGTTTCGAGAGCCGATCGAAAGCTCGCGGCGGTTCACGAAATGAAAGAAACTACGGAGGCGCAGGTAGGAGTTTCTTGGCCCGAGGTACTCATTATTGTATCCATTGTCGTCGTTAACGTGCGGCATTGTGCGCGCAAATGGCCTGTGAATATTACGTTCTTTCCGGGGCCGTCGCGTCGGAGCTTTTCTCCCGCGGTGCTTCGATCTCCAGGCAGGTTTATGCGAGAGGGTGAAGTAACGATTCTCTGGAAAATTCCGAACGAGTATTGGAAGTTTTCGGGGATTTACGCGCTTCCGACTTCCGGGGAATACGCCGCGACGCGCGCCGAATTTACGGCGGCTTTTCAGCGCCCGCCGAATTCTAAGGATGCCTACGCCGCGCCGCCAGGATAATACCGCCGAATCTTGTGTACATACACGCCGCATTCGTAGGGCGATACGTCGCTTTCGATGTCGCGCGGCATCCACTACCGCACGAAAATATTACCATAAACATAAAATGATGTGGAAAAATGGAATTAGAGCACTCGAGGAAAGTACGGCGTTCACATTGAAAATGTATTTATGTATATGTGCTGTTATTTATGAAATATGTAACGCGTATATAATTTACGCAATATAATATTATCGTTATTAATAACTCAACAGTTGTCATGTGTGATTTCTGTGGAAATCGCGAACACGTCTCTTCGAGAAACGCGATATATCGATCTGGGAACTTTTTTCGCGCTCTGTCGTCGGCAGACGATCGTGATTAACAGTTGATTTAAGAGTGTGGCTTATACGAGGAAGAAAAGGACGACGTTGAGGATTCACTTTCGTTGCGCACGTTCGGCCTGTCTGTTGAAGAATTGAGACAAATTTACGATTAACCCTGCTGAGAAGCTCGATATCTCCAAAGATGAAAAAAAATCGACGTCTACTGCAGAGGACTTCGTCTCTCGCCCGGCCTTTAACGCGCGTCGCGTTTTTCCGGACGCGCCGACCGCGTAAGCTCCGTTCTATCTACGTTCACCGGGCAAGGTGATCGTTCCGCCACGTATCGACATTCGATATCTCGAACGAAGGTAATTAATAACATTAATCTACGGAGGAAAACAGGACAAACGCGGAAAGGAAGGACACGGTCGCGATACCGTGCGAACGAGGCGAGTCGCGCGAGCGAACGAACGCGAACGGAGGAATGAAACGACGAAAGATCGGGGGGATGGGATGGTCCGAAAAAAAGGAGCAGGACGAAGAGGCGGCAAAACGTTCGACCGAACGAAGATTGACTCGGTGCGTGTGGGCCGCTCTCTCCCGGCATCAATTAGACGGTATCTAAAGTGTGTGCACGTGCACACGTGCACGCTCGCGAGCGGACGTGCGCATGCACGCATGCACGCACGCATACAACAACGAGATAAGCCGCGGATCGTCCATTGTGCTCCGCGTTCGCCAAGATGGCCGGCATTAGCTCGCCGCGGCCTGCGAAGCTAAGGCGCGCAGTCGGCGGCGCAGGAAATCGACAAAAAGCGCCCGATCGGGTCCGCTAAGTGTCTCTGGGTCGCGACGGCCGCGACAATTAATGATCGCCGGGCGAAAATTATTTTATGTTTTCATCTTGCCTGATCCCGACGTTTTGCGTCTTTCGCGAGATCGTTTCCACGTATATCCGCCGACGCGATTTGCCATTGATTTCTTTCGTCAATTACGTCAATTATTAAAGATATGTATTTGAATCAGATATAAATACCGTTATATTTCACAGAGATGCGTGGATTTTTCATAGAAACTTCACAAAGTTTCATTTTATATTGAAATTATATTTAAAGTGTGTATCTTTGATATAAAAGTAAGAAAGCTTTCTGCCCTTGCAATCCTTACGAATTTAATGTTTCACAAATACGTTTAGCTTCTTATACATCTTCCAGCAATGTAATAAACTGTAAAAACGCAATTAGTTACTGTTATCAAACTCTAAATCTATCCACGAAAAAATATTGCGGCTCGATTTGCTCCGGTTCCTCTAAATTTAAATTTAAACGGATGGTAATAGAGTCAAAAGACGTTTACAATCCCGCTGGAATTGCAAGCTAACATTTCCGAATAAATTTAAGGCGATGCCCTTCATTTACTTACTAAGTAAGTACGTAACAGTGGCTCACTAAAATGTGCACGTGCTGTACAAAGTAAAGTAATGAAATGCAGTAGCGCGCGGAAGAATATAAATGGAAAAATTAGTCGGACTCGCTCTGTGTTAATACATTCCTAGTGTGTAGTTTCCCGTAGATTAATTAACGTTTGCCTGGCGGTGAAATTGATAACACTTCGAATTAGACTCTCATCAAGGGTAACGTTGAAGAAACAGTATCGCGAAATACTTGGCGCGATCTTTTCCGCGGTAAATTTTTTAATTTGCCCTAGAGAAATACCGTAATATGTATTAAGTCACGTCACGTAATAAATAAACGCTGTCACGAAACTCTGATTACTTTTCTAATATAGATAATTTTTAAAATAATTTTTCTAATTTTTTTTAACATAGGCTTCTAAACTATGCACAGGATGCGTGAAGTAAAATTAAAATTTGATAACGATTATAGCATGATCAGAAATTAAATAAAATTTTATTATTATATTTCTCACGGGTAGATAAATTCGGAAAGAACGACAATATTAAACATAATAATAAAATTTTATTTAATTTCTGATCATGTTATAATCGTTATCAAATTAAAAATCAATTACGATAGCGTGACTGTATATATATCATTTTAATCGCTGATAAAAAGCAATACTGCAATTATGTCGCATTTCTCTTCTACCACTTTTCTTGCTACAGGCGCCGTTTCCACGAAAATTTCTTTCGTAAGGTTCCCGGCGGGCGTCATCTCAAAGGGGGCGACGATCGTGCGATTTCTGTCCGTCGCAGAGATCTAATAGCAAACGCTTAAAGACGCTTAGACGCGCGCGAGCAACGCGGTTCAGTTCGTTCCTTTTGGATTTCGGAGTAATAAGGGGGACAGGGGGACACGCGAGTCTTTCTCTCATGGCCGAAAATAATACCGAGAACGGGCCCTTTGGCGGTGACGGTTTCTGCATAGCGCCGGCGCCTATGTTTTTGCTACGTGTCCCGTTTCCTGCACGTTTTCTGCCTCCCTTTTGTCGTCGCGTATCCTTTCTGCAGGCTATAATATACCGCGGCATGTGAACATTGGCATATGTACGAACTTATTGCACAAGTGCGATAAATACTTTCGCATGTCATCCACGGATCATTCCCATTTTCGTCGAATCAGGACACATTTCGAATTATCTTACAACGCGGATGGACGGAAAGATATTTTTCTGTCTTGCCTTGTGGAAAAAAATTTTTCTCTGCATAAAACATGACTAAATTTTAAGTTGAACAGAAAGTTATTACCGTATAGATTTAGTTTCCTAGATGCTAGCGTTTCTTGAATTGTGTTTTCTTAATTCTAGGACTCTCTCTCACTCTCTCTCTCTCTCTCTCTCTCTCTCTCTCTCTCTCTCTCTCTCTCGCAGGGAACTTATTACATCATTATAGATCCATTTCTCAGAGAGCTATCTTCGAACACGTGAATAGGGCTTTACGCAAACTTCTCCTTTATTTTACCATGAGAACCGCGTCGCGCTTGTGCGACAAATTGTCGCGCGACCCTCTACCGACCCTCTATCGACGGGGGTGTAAAAGGAGGAGAAAACCACGATATTTCTAGTCGATAGCCTGAGAAGAAACAGGCTGCGAGTAGTCCATTTATCGTACGTCTTCCCGGTGTAGCGCGTCACAAAGCACGTTTTCGGAATTATCTGGGATAATATAATTATTGGCTTGGCAGCAGTTCCTTCTGCGGCGTTGCACGTGAACGATGGAAACCCAAACGAGGTCCGACACGGGACCTAAAACTTCAAGAAGGTGTCCATCGGAAGACGCTAGTCGGTTATTATAATTATGGTTCGTGAGAGACGAGGAGCGAAGTCTCGTCCTTTGGCGAAGAAAATGCGTAAAATTACAGGGTAGCGCGGCTTCTTTAGCTTTGCGTACTACAATTTGGAAAATCGGTTGGAAACCAACTAGGTCTCGGTTGACCCTCGCTCTTCCGCAGGAAGTGGATATGACACGCTGTTGTGCAAATGTGTACAATTTTTGTATCAAGATAATTCGTATACACTGCTTCTTACACTAAATAATTGTATCGCTTATTTCAGACTTATTCAGGGTTTCGAAGAAAGGCAAGGAAATTTTATAAATTTCTTTTTATCTTTTAAAACGGATAAAATCCCCATTCATAGGTGCTTAGAGGGTGTTTCGAATCGACAAAAATAGATTGCGCGACGACAGAACTTTTCATTAGCATTTTTTTTCCGCGCTTCCCCCTTCCTGTTGGGACGAAACCAGGATGAAATTAATAGTATCGGGTCACGGGGACGCGAGCAGGACACCGAGGAGGACTCTAATCCTCTCCATGGGTCCTTAACGAGAAAATAAATGCCCGCCAATTTTTCACGAACGACAGCGGCACGCCCTTACGCGAGGCTACGCGAGGTAGATGAATTTTTAATTTCACGGCTCGAAGTTTTTCACCGGCAGGAAAAACCCGAAAAAGCCGGCCGTCTCGTCGTCACGGGACAAGATTACACGGCTTGCACTCCGACGCGAGATATTAATTCTTTCTTTCCACCCTTGTGTTTTTCAGCCATGCCGCGCCGTTCGTTACGCACGCTTAATACCTCGGGAAGAAAAAAAAGAGTACAACGCGTCGTTTTCTGGCGACCAATTTTTAGTTTATTAAGTCTCATGTGGTACGATTTTTTAACGGAGTCGCAGACACGCGATTAGAAGATTTTTTTTATTCTGTTGATTTAAACTTTTGTAATTACGTAAATTTTTTAATGTTAGGGTAACACGAAGGTTCGCATGTGCAAGAAGAGGTGACATTTTACCGGAAATTTGACCGACTTGCAACAGTTACGAGCATATGCAACGTCGAGAATCATGTTCCCGGAAGAAGTACCGCAGTATCCTTCCGGCTTGTCGGGAGGGCATTCATTCTTACTGACCAAATACCGACCGAATATTGACCAAATGTACATTCTTACTGATCGTCCGGCCAATGGCTCAAGATCCAAAAGCGAGAAACGAAATCTGGGTACCGGTGTAGCAGACGTCAAATTACGCGAACGCGGATGTTTGGAGTGTGCACGATTTAAAGACAAAAACGCCGGGATCCACCGGAAGCAACGGTAGTTTAATGCTCGATGCACGCGCTACATGGTGGATTTCAGCTGCCTTCACATGTAGAGTACGATTTGATTAGAGTAATTGACAATATTGTGAATCGAGCATATTTGTGTGTGTATATATGTTATCATTAAATAAAAATTAATCTTCAATACTGTTATAACTTGCAGTATCAAAAGATATCAAGCATATAATTTTCGTGAAAATTTTCATGATGCATTTAATTTGACTTCACGACGAAAGCGGGTCAGATGTTGTGAGAGACAGCTTAAAAGTGACGGGTCCGCAGTTAGGGCCCACGTCCACGGAGAACCTCAAAATTTCGTGGCGCGCGCGTCTACGGACTGCTCGGCGCCCGCAAAACCGCAGAAACGACATGCTGGCCTTTTGTCGTGCCGCGGCTGTCTGCGCAACGAAACTAGGACCATTATTATTACGTCACGCGAGCGTGTTGCGCTGCGGTGCCGTTTTTATTGACGAGGAAGTCGCAGATGGCGAGACATTGTACGCCACCTTTCAGGTATCCGCCGGAGGCGATCGCCGGACAATTTTTCGCGCCAAAATCATCGCCTTCCGGATTCGAGCGCCAAATGGCTCACTCACGGGGAGGGAGGAGGAAAAAAAATGGCTCAACCCGGAAGAAGCATCGACGCAGCCGCAATTGTTCGCCAGAAAGATACTTTGAATTTTGTTTTATTTCGGAGAGAGTTGAAAAGGAAGTACGAGCGCAATGAAGTATGAACCTAAAGCCACGAAGAGTGACGGCAGTTCCGGGGCAGTCTGCGCAAAACGATGGAGGCGTCTAGCCGGTGCCACCGACACTCTCGTATCGATCATCCTCGCGTCTCGTGGAATGGAAGTCTCTCGTACCGTGGAAATCTCTTCAGCGAAAATTTTCGACTCCCAGGCATTTTCCTCGTCGCAGAATCACGCTCTTTTTCGGTGACCTCCTCGGCGGCCATCGATCACTGACAATTTCTTTTGGGTTTCTTCCCAAGATCCTTGGCCCCTTTCTCTCGAGAATGGAGAAAACGGCTACGGGGAAAAAGAAGCCCTGACTTCGGTGGGAAGAGAGAAATGGAGATCGAGAAAGAGAGAAAGAGAGAGAAAGATAAAGAGAAAGACAGCCCTGACCATGCCAAAGCACACAAGCTCCAGCGAGCCGTGAAACTCTCGTAAATTGTCGATTCATTAGCGGGGCTCGAAAAAAAGCTCCTCTCTGCGCGCTGCCTTTTTCGTGGCTC
The DNA here is from genome assembly GCF_000956235.1 of Wasmannia auropunctata. Lineage (NCBI taxonomy): Eukaryota > Metazoa > Arthropoda > Insecta > Hymenoptera > Formicidae > Wasmannia > Wasmannia auropunctata. Next base: position 2,371,185 of record NW_012026816.1, read on the forward strand.
CACCCCCTTGGAATATCGAATTAAACGGGCCATGGCCAGGTTATACCTTGCTCGTTATACAAATATATATATATATATATAGTTACATAGATATATACATATATATACACACACATATAT